>NC_061830.1:309944-322444 GCF_019202785.1 Penaeus chinensis
TTATTGCTGTTATTAACATATTAACTATTATTATCATTATTATTATCATCATTAGCATTACCATTATAATTATTGTTATTATTAATATTATTATTACTGTTATTATTATTGTTATTGTTATTATTATTATCATTGATATTATCATTATCATTTTTAATATTACTATTGTTATTATTATTATCATCATCCTTATTACCATTACCGTTATTGTTATAGCTGTCATTATTTGTATTATCATCAATATTGTTATTACTGTATTTTCATTATCATCATTATTGTTATTATCATTATCATCATAATTATCAACTTTATTATTATTGTCATTATTATTATTATGAATTATTATTATTATTATTTTTACTATTATTATTATTATTATTATTATTATTATGAATTATTATTATTTTTATCATCATTATTACTATCATTATTATAATTATCATCATCATCATCACTATTATTATTATTATAATTATTATAATTATCATTATTATTATTATTGTTATTGCTATCACTATTATTATTATTATTATGAATTGTTATAACAATAATAATAATAGTAATAATAATAATAATTATCATTATTATTGTTATTCTTATTATCCTTATCATAACTATCATCATCGTTGTTATTATCACCATCATTATTAGTATTATCATTATTATTATTAACATTGTTATCATCATTCATATCATTATGTTATTATTATTTAAATTGTTATCCTCCCTGTTATTACAATGATCATCATTATTATATTATGTTATTACTATTACAATTTATATCAATATCATTATAATTACTATTATCATTATTACTATTATTATTATTGCTATTATTGCTATCCTTATTGCTATTATCGTTAATAATATTTCTATCATTGTCATTGTTAGTAGTAGTAATAGTAGTACTAATATTTTGATTATCTTTATCATTATCATTGTCATTACATTTGATGATATTATGATAATTGTCATTATTATTATCATTATTATTAGATTGCTATTATTGTTATTATTGTTTCTATTATTATTATTATTATTATTATTATTATTACTGTTATGATTATTGTTGTCATTTTATTATTATCCTCATCATTATCAATGGTATTATTATCAATACTATTATCTTCATTCTCACTATTAATATTATCATTATGTTTTTTATTATCGTTATTATTATTGTAATTACTACCATCATAATTATTATCATTATTATTGATATTATAATTTGTATTGTTATTATTAACTTTTATAATTATTACCATTTTATTTGATAAACATTGTTGTAGCGGGGCGTAGACCAAGTAGATTTTTATGTGTCTGGTTGAGTTCAGGCTCGACCGAGAATAGGAATAAAATTATTCAGGAAAAGATTCGTCTGCAGTGAACAGATGCAAGGTTCCAGGCCTACGTCACGCTGCCACCACCCGATTAGTAGGTTCGGGAACCGTGTGTGTTGTGTATGGGGGTGTTAATGTATGAGAAGAGGGTGGAAGGAAAATACAGAATATGTGTGCTGAATGTTGGATGTGTAAGTGTGTAAATGTGAAAAGGGAGATAGCGTAGGCTGAGCGTCTGCGTGGACGTGTATGGAAGAAAAATGCAAGATCATAGAATTATTCCTCTTCCCTTCGGGTTGAGCATCCACCTGCTGGCAGTGGGAACCCAGGTGTAGTAAAGTTATGATCTATTCTTGAATATCAGCTTAATATACTCTGATTTGTCTAGCCTTTATACAGCCTTTCAGGGTCGCGAGATAGAGTAACCTGCAATGTGCTGTTTAGGAGACCCAAGCCCAAGAACGTTAAGCATTCAGCTTTAGTCAAAACCAGAACTTAACACCGATGTCATTTGTTTTCCTGACTGGGACTGAGTGAAAGTTCTATGACGGTATGATATTTATTGAACAAGTTGCACTCATTAGGGAGGTCTACAAATAATTCAGTCATGATAGTTGCGTACATCACCAATTTAATCACAGCGGGGGTGATGCACGTGGAAATCAACACCAGATGTAAAAAAAAAAAAATAATAATAATAATAATAACTCACGAACATTTAGCACGAAAAGAAATACACCAAACCCTAATTTAAACAAGTTAATCTCCAACCCAGAATGGAGATTAACATAAAAAGAATAGTGCTGAAGAACTCTGAATAAAAACACTTGTGTAACGAAAGGAAAACTTGGTGTAAGAAACAATTTAGCGTCAGAAGCAAAATAAAAAAATAAAACACCAAAAGGGCATAGATCACGAAGACTGCCTGAACACCCACAAGGTCAGGCAGGAATCGACCAAGGCAAAGTAAAAAAAAAAAAAAAAAAAAAAAAAAAAAAAAAAAAAAAAAAAAAAAAAAAAAAAAAAAAAAAAAAAAAAACGGCAAAGACAAGCTAAAACGGCCCTAAAAATACGGGCGAGCATGTGGAAGATCTTTCTCCCAGGAGGTACGGATCCTCAAGCTAGGGAAATAGAAACAAAGAAACAACCAATCATAAAAACAACAACAACAAAACTAAGTGATAACTCAGCTTATAATAGGAAATGGCACACTGGATGTACGGATCCTCAAGCAGTGTCCCTTCTATGTGAGTGGTCCCTTTATGATCTGACCCTTTGTGAAATCAAAGTGCTGCTTTGGGTTTTCGTGGAAGAGAGTGCACCCTGCAAATAGTAATGCAGCATGTCACACGCCAAAGTCCAACAGAGACCAGGTGTCTCCTACACACAACCATAAGAATACTTATCTTGCAAACAAAACACGGATTTGTCAATCCTTGCGTGAAGCGAGGTAAATCCAAGACGAAGTAAATCCAAAGCGAGCAAAATACTGAGGGCGGAACCACCGTCTAGCATAGAAGTCAGGACCGAACTGTCTTCCCCATAAGCATGGCGCGAAAAGAAGATACGCAAAGCTTCGGAAGACCAACCCGATAGTTCGGTAGTCCAAACAACCTAAAGGACCCGAACTACCATGTAAAAAGAGAGAGGGAGAAAAAAACAAACAACCAAAATATGTAACAACCATTACTCTCTTCAGGGGTCATATTGACACTTTGGAAGCGTCGCCAAAGAGATAGAGTATTTAGAAAATAATGATAAAGGAAAAAATACCTAGGATAACTGGTAATGTACAATTTGCGTGAAAATTTTGCATTTCGGGCTGTAACTCTCTACGGTATTGGACTTAGAAAATAAATAAATCTTTATTTTTTTCTCGGAGACTTCTACGCCATCCAAGTAACGAGACTTGTTTAAAATTCGTTCTTTGGTTATTTTTATAACCATGTTCACATTAGTTCGTAACACTGTCTTTGTCTTTGGCGGCTCGTATGGCTTTGGTCACGGCTTATGAAGTCGCACTAGAGTCATGTGGGCGAGGCGCGAATGGCGGGTGAAGCACCAGCCTCGTGCGGATGCACAGCGAGTGCGCCCGCATCGTTGGTGACAGCGGAGCCCGGGATGTCTCATCCGAATCAAATGGCAGCATCGTAGAGTTTCCCCGCGTCCTTTGTTCCGTGGTAGAGGAGGCAGGCATGTGGCCTGAACCACTCGGCGCCCGAGGACGATGTCAGTCCAGGCGAGATCGACCTTAGAGTCGGCGAGTGCGCAGCCGTACACTACAATTATTATTATCTTTACTTTCATCATTATCATTATGAACATTATTATTATTATTACTATTATTATAATTATTGTTATTATCATCATTGTATTTCTATTATTGTCACTATAGTTATTATCCTCACTGTTCTTATTATTGCTACTGCTATTGATAATAATCTTCTTATTGTAATTTTTATCATTATAATTATTTTTATTATCATCATTATTGCTAGTATTATTATTATTAGCCTTATCGTTGTTATTTTTAATAATATTATTATTAATATTGTCGGTATCATTATTCCTATTTCTGCTATTGGTATTACTATTATCATTGTTAGCATTATCATTATTATTATCATTATTATTATCATGACTATTATCATCGTTATTATTATTATTATTATCATTATTAGTATTAGTATTATTTCTGCCATTTTGATCATTATAAATATTATCATTGTTATTGTTATCATTATTATCATCAGCAGTCGTAGTAGTAATCATTGTTATCATTATTATTAAAATTATTAGTATTATTGTTACTATCATTATGATTATGACTGTTATCATTATCAATATCATTATCATCAATAATACTATTTCTAGTACTATTATTATTATCAATATTACTATTGTTATTATTTAGTTGTCATTATTATCATTATAGCTATTATTATTATAATTTTTATTATAGTTATTATAATCATTATATTTGTTATTATTATTATCATTATTACTATTACTATTATCATCATTATTATTATTATCATTATTATCATTATTATATTATCATCACCCCTATGATCATTATCTTTATCATTATTATTATTATTGCTATTATAACTGCTATCATCTTTATTATCATAATTATTATCTTTATCATTATCATCATTATTATCTTTATCATTAGCATCATTATTATAATAAGCAACCTCATTTTTATCATTACCATCATCATTATCATCAATAATATAATTTTCTTTATTATTATTCTCATCATTATCGTTATCATTAACATTGCCGTTATTATCATCATTATCATCATAATCATTATGATATTCCTTATTATTATCATTCTCATTATTATTATTATTATTTTTGTTGTTATTATTATATTATTACTATTACTCTATTATTACTATTACTATTACTACTATTATTACTACTATCATTATGATTATTATCATTATTATTAGTAGTAGTAGTAATATTATCAAAATCCTTATTGTTATTATAATTGTTGTTATTATTATTATTATTATGATTGTAATTATTATTATTATTAGTGTTATTATTATTATCATCATCATTATTACAATAATAATAATAATAATAATAATAATAATAATAATAATAATTATTATTATTATTATTATTATTGTTATTATTATTGTTATTATTATTATTTTCATTATTATTACTATCACTATTTTCATTATCATCATTATTACTATTTTTATTATTAATATCATTATTAATTTTATTATCATTATTATTATCATTATCATTCTGTTATGAATATCATTATCATCGTCATTTTTATCATTAACGTTATTTATTATTATCAACGTTATTACCATTATTATTATTATTATTATTATTATTATTATTATTATCATTACTCTTATTATTATGATGATGATATTATTATGATGGAGATGATTAGTAGATAATAGTATTGATAATAATAATGATAATAATAGCAATAATAATAATAATAACAATAATGATTATAATAACCATGATAATAACAATAGTAATAGTAATAAAGAATAATGATAATAATAATCATAGTAATGATAATGATAATAACTGTAATAGTAATGATGATAAGAATAAAAGCAATAATTACAATAAGAATAATTATAATTACCGTTATTATGATCATTAGTATTATCATTACTATTATCATGGTTATCATTCATTATCATTATTATTTTTAATTATAGTATTGTTGTTGTGGTTATTATCATTATTATTATTACAAGTATGATCACCATTATTATTATTATTATTATTATTATTATTATTATTATTGTTATTATTATTATAGTTATTATTATTGTTATTATTGTTATAATTATAATTATAATTACTATCTTTATTCATCATTATCATTAGCATTAGCATCGTTATTATTTTCATGAATATTTATTATCATCATTATTATTACATTTACTATTATTTTCATCATTTTTATGAGTATGAATATTGTTTTTCTTTATTATTATTATTATCATTATCATTATCATAACTATTATAATTTAATATAAGCGCCGAGTTCTGTGGAACTGATCATAGACTAGTTGTAGCTACTCTCCAGGTCCACTATAGAACCCCCCGTCGCCCAAATGGACACCCTAGGGTGTTTCATTTGGACAGATTGAGGGAGGACGAGTGTACCCGGGGGTTTGCCGAGGCTATCTCTGGTCGCCTCACAGCACTCGAAGGGCCTGACAGACCCTGTTCTTATGTGGGATACCTTCAAGCGTGAAACGCTTGATGCAGCCCAGGAATCCATTGGTGAACGCCCAAGAGCAAGACAGAATTCCATCTCACAGGAGACACTGGAAGTCACAGATGCTTGTCTTGCGGCTCGAATGTCAGGGGATCACAACTTACACCGTTCTCTGTAAGGACTAGGTCACTGTTGAGAAGGGATAAGGAACAGTTCATCAGTAATCTTGCAGAGGAGGTCGAAAGCCATTTCCTAGTAAATGACCTTCGTCCTGCCTACCAAGCCCTGAGAAAGCTGAACTCTAAGCCCTCCTCACAGACGACTGCAGTCAGCAAGTGGCCAGATAATCTCAGATCCTGATGGGGTGTGTGTGCGTTGGGCTGAGTATTTTGAGCAGTTGTATAAGGTTGATCCACCAACATTTAACATGGATGCGGGTAATGTTGAGACTCCTCTGCCAGACCCATTCATCAGTGAGGATCCACCCTCCCTGACTGAAGAGTGGTAAAGCAGCAGGCATCCCAGCCGAATTGTTAAAGGCTGGTGGAGAACCTATGGCAAGGGGCTTGCATGCAGTCCTGTCTGCCATCTGGCAGATGGGTACCTTTCCCCCTGACCTGCTGAGGGGTGTGGTCATCCCTCTCTGGAAGGGGAAAGGGGATCGATGGGACTGCAGCAATCACCGAGGCATTACACTACTCAGTGTACCAGGCAAGGTTATCACGCACATCTTACTGAGACGTATCAGAGACCACCTGCTGGGGCACCAAAGGCCGGAGCAATCTGGATTCACTCCTGGTAAGTCCACAATAGACCGCATCCTGGCGCTTCGAATCATTGTAGAGCGCCGTCGTGAGTTCGGACGTGGGCTGCTCGCAGCCTACATCGACCTCAAGAAGGCGTTTGACACGGTGCATCGCGAATCACTCTGGGAGATCCTGAGACTAAGAGGAATTCCAACAAGGTTTATTGGACTAATAGCAAACCTGTATACAGGCACTGAAAGTGCTGTAGTGTGATGGGGGCCTGTCGAGCTTCTTCCCTGTTAGTTCAGGTGTGAGGCAAGGCTGTGTTCTTGCACCAACACTTTTCAACACTTACATAGATTGGATACTGGGTAGAGCTACTGTCCAAAGTCACTGTGGAGCAACTCTGGGCAATATCAAGGTTACAGACCTTGACTTTGCTGATGATGTTGCCGTTCTCTCTGAATCTCTGGAAACCCTAGTGGCGGCTCTTAATGCATTTAACAATGAAGCGACGCCCCTGGGTCTAGAGGTCTCCTGGACCAAGACCAAGATCCAGGATTTTGGGGGCCTACTAAGAGACCCTGTGCAGTCGATACGTGCTTGCGGTGAAAACATCGAAGTCACAGAGAGCTTTATATACCTCGGTAGTGCAGTTCACGAATCTGGGCTGTCAGACCAAGAAGTCAGTAGACGGATTGGCCTGGCAGCAGGGGTCATGAAATCTCTTGAAATCTCTTGACTAGAGTATTTGGAGATGTCGGTACCTGTGCAGGAGGACCAAGTTACGTGTTTTCAAGGCCCTGATACTGCCAGTTTTACTCTATGCTAGTGAAACTTGGACACTATCTTGTGCTCTGGAATCTCGTCTTGATGCCTTTTGTAACAGATCCTTACGCCAGATCATGGGGTTCAGTTGGCGGGACCATGTGTCTGGCTGCACCGTGAGACCGGTACAGGACCTATTACTTGCATAATCCGTGATCGCCAACTCAGGCTATATGGCCACTTGGATCGACTCCCACAGGAGGATCCTGCCCATCAGGTTGTCTCTGTTCGAGACAACCCTGGATGGAGGAGGCCTGTGGGACGACCGAGAAGGTCGTGGCTTGGGCAGATTGATCAAACCTGTCATGAGGAACTAGAGATGGGCCGGGCCCCTGCCTTGCGGCTTGCCATGAGAGACCCTCGTAGGTGGACACGAAAGGTGGATGCGGCTATGCGCCCCTGCCGGCGTTAGCCCCAAAATGACGATGATGTTATCATCGTTACCATTATCACTATCATGAACCCATTGCCGCTGGAGAAAATGAATAAAAAATTGGGAAAATGCTGTGAAATGTCTGTACATAGATGGCTCTGCTAGTGCTTAGCCACAAAGTAGTCAATTAGTGGACATTGTGACCTTACCTGATATAACCTTTCCTTGAATTGGCGGGAAAAACGTATTTTTGCTAGTGCTATGAATATCGGTGGTGCTATTTTTATCATAAACATTATAATTACTATAATGTTATAAACATTAGTAACAACAAAAAAGATAACGTAAAATATTTTCATTTATTAATGAAAAGGGTGAACGGCCCAGACAGGCAGTACTCATAACTGGCTTATTGGTGACTTAGTACAAGTGTAGCCATCTATGTGTATAAAACAATTGAACAAGTAAACTCACAGTGGGCATGGCATGTACGTACATGCCATGCCCGTCGGCAATGGGTTAATGCTATCATAATTCCTGTTACTATTATCATTATTATGATTATAATCTTTATTACTATCATTGTCTATACTATAATCTTTGTTGTTATTTTGTTTGTTATCCTCAATATTATTTCTGTCATGAGCAGTATTGTAGTACTCATTCTTCTGGTTAACGATCTATTTAGTACCTATACTACCATAGGCGCTTGCCTTTAGAGACCCTGAGAGAATCGAGTCGAAGGATTCCAGAGAGCAGAGGGGAGAACCCCCCCCCCCCCCTACACAAGAACCCTAATGACAAAGACTGACGCCGCGTCATTCCCGCCGTAGATCTTTATGACAACTCCGAGTGCGCTGCCATTAAAATCGCTTTTGGCTTAATGAGCGCCATAAGGCAAGCAGACTACGAGGACGCTGCGTCGGCGCTCGCCGGAAGCCCGAAGTGGGCGACAGGCTGGTGGAGGGGAGGCGAGTGGACGGGGCGAGGGAGGTGGAGGAGGAGAGCTGACTGAGGAGGCGAGAAACAATTAAGAAGTCTAAAGAAAGGATAAACGTTAAGAGATAAAAAGTAATGGATATGAGAACATTTCAGTAAGCTGAACATAAAGAATACATTACAACAAGATAGAGATGAAGTCCTCCTTCTTGAAGTCAACTGTTGACTTTAGTAAAAAAAAAAAAAAAAAAAAAAAAAAACGTAACGAATAATAACTCAAATTATTGTCGTCTTCTTGAGTGGAATCAGAAAAGCAACTGGATATGAAAAGCCTCGAATAATTTTCTTAAGACAGAGAGAGAAAGAGAAAAAGAGAGAGAAAGGGGGAAGGAAGGGGGGCAGGGAGGGAGAGAAAGAGAGAGAGAGAGAAAGAGAGAGAGAGAGAAAGAGAGAGAGAGAGATAATTTATATATATACACATATACACACACACACACACACGTATATATATATATATATATATATATATATATATATATGCATATATATGTGTGTATATATATATATATATATATATATATGCATATATATACATATTTATACATAGGTCGTTGTAGGGTTGCCACTGAGGCGTCGAACTGTCAGAATGAAGAGGTAGACTAACACAGCTGTTATAAGTTTCATATTTATTATCAAACGTTTCGGAGATTAATCATATCTCCCAATTCAGTGTTGTATATAACATAATTAAAGTGGTTCTCTAAATTAACAGCAATACATAATTGAGAATTCAAACTTTCTTAAGAACAAGACAAGATCAATGATAAAAACAAACTGTAAAAAAAAATGATAAGGACACATTATTAATATAAACAGTGGAAAAAAACAGGATTAAAGATATGACCATAACCATCACGATGGTTATGCGGAGACATAACCATCGTGAGGTTGACCCCACGTACCTGACTTGGCAGTCAGGAGGTAAATAGATATACAGTGCAAGAACACAAATTAAAGTGGCTTCTCGTAGACTGTTAAAAAAAATAATGGTGTTAGAGTTACTGAAGACACAAGTGAATTTGATTTGAAGGTAATTGTTTTGTAAAAGTGTTTTTAATTGTCTTCTGATATCAAAGCTTAATTTCCCCATAGATGGTAGTTTCACGTATCTATGATCCCTTTTTGCAGTTGATACAGTACGTTGGTTTGGAAGTTTTTTTTTTACATAGAAAGGTCTTACAAATACAATAGGTACCCATTTCTTACAAATAATTTCATTTTATCATGGAAAGTAGACCAATTGCTACACAGATTATTGGCTCTAATGATGAGTGTTTTTATGCTGTTGATTTTATAAATGTTAGGGATATTGCTGAGAAAGTGAAGTTCGAGGACAGTAAAGGTTGGTTTACGGTAAATGCTGGTGTGGATACGTCCATTGTCCATGGTAATATAGGTGTCTAGAAAGGGTGGTTGGTTGTTCTGCTGTATTCCATAATAAAGTAAATTTAATGCTTGGGTGTTTAGAGTTAAGATAATTAAAAAATAAATTTACGTGAGAAGGGTGTTTAAACAACACGAATGTGTCATCAATATATCGTCGGTAGTAAATAGGTCTGAATTCAGGTGGGCATTGCTGAAGCCAATTAAGTTCATGGTGACAAAGAAAAAGATTAGCATATGAGGTGCCTGGTGGTGAATCCATAGCTACCACGTCTGTATAGGTGTATAGATAATTATTATACGAAAATACGGAATAGTGGGCTGCAATACTAACTAATCTTTTGAAGCTGTCTTTTGACAACCAAAATCATTGAGAGGGTGATATTTATGTTGTTTATTATAATATCCGTGGTTTTCAAAAGGGGGGCGTTGTTAAACAAGAATTTCACATCAAAACTTGCCATATTGATGGGTTGTTTGAGGGTATGGAATGTGATTTCCTTTGCAAAAGCTTTGGAATTTTCAATGGCTTATTGATTGGTGGTTAAAGGAGAAATAATGGTGTTATAGTAAAGGTACCAGTAGATAAAATAATGGGTCTTAGTAGAATATCAGGTTTGTGTACTTTGGGGAGACCATATAGCAATCCGGGTTGGGAACCAGAAGTTGCTGATAAGTTAGAGTTTTTTTCACCAATGGTTGATTTAATGGTAGTAATAGTAGTCTTTTCAGTTTACATTCGAAATACAACAAGCAGGTGGATATTTCATTGGTGACTTTTTTTAATTTAGTATGGTCATTCAGGCTATTAAGCAATTTTTGGTGATAGTTGCATTTGTTTAAAATGGCAACCTCAGAACCTACGTCCGGTTTGGTGATTATTATAGTCTCGTCATTTTTAAGCAGCTGTAGGGGTGATATTAAAACTTCTGCATCATTAGTTTTAGCTTGACGAGAAAATTTCTGGATAGTGTAGTTGACTATGGTTGTTATATTATTGGTGATATTTCTGAAGGTGTTAAATATCACATTCTTTTAGATTATTCCATAGCTTTTCGAAATATATATAACATTTATGAAATTAAACCATATTAGAAGGCATACAGTATTCTAGTCCATGAGGAAGAATATCTCTTTGTTCTTCGGTTAAGAGTCTATTAGAAAAATAGAAAATTACCTTGTTTTTATCTAATTTGTTCTTTATATCAATACCCAGTTTAAGAATTTTGTTACTATGAATGTAGTCCACTTTAAGCATTTTTTTATGGACATTGCTGTTGATCAGTCTAGAGAGGCAACTATAGTCTAAAGGAGATAGTACAGATTTCAATAATGTTAAATCCTTATGATTTTTTTAGTGATTAACTTTTTTTTTTTTTTTTTTTTTACTTTTGACTAATGATTCCTCGATCAAGGAGAACAGAATACTCAGGAGCGATATATTAGGGTGCTCTCAAATACATGGTTGTAAATACGAAAGTTGAGGAATTTGGGAATTACATCATAGCTTTTACAAAGATTCAGGAACTTGATGTCTTTCTGCAGTTTTTTTGTGTGGTAGAGAGCTTCTCGGTCCTCCTAAAAGTGTCTAGTGCTGTCTTGCCGTGTTTACTTTTGATATAGGTCGTTATTAGTTTCATATTTATTATCAAACGTTTAAACGGAGATTAATTATATCTCCACCTTCCTTATTGAACCAAAAATACGAAACGACTTGCCCTTGTGTCACCACATAATGGAACACAAAGGCAAGTCGTATCGTACTAACCATTTTTCTCAGCCATAAGAGAGCACTCTCACCAACACTCACATCCTTTCTCCTACACATATTTCAGTATTCTATCTTCTCACTCCTCACTTCAAGACCTCATTATCTCGGAATCATTGTTGATTCAAAAGATGAAACCCAAGCTAAACAACACCAGTACCGCAACCACCCTGTTTACTAACTAGCTGCTTTCAACCCCTAATTAACACCCATATTGTTTAGTTTCTCATATCTTTAATCCCGTTTTTCCACTGTATATATTCATACTTATCGTTTGTTTACAATTTGTTTTTATTATTGATCCTGTCTTGTTCTTATGAAAGTTCGAATTATCTAT
>NC_061830.1:327444-329944 GCF_019202785.1 Penaeus chinensis
CGGTTCCGTTCCCACTCCCATTACTCGCTTCTCTTCTGTCTACTTTAGTTATCCTTTCTTTCGCCTTTCCCGTTCTCCTCCCACACTTCCTCTTCTCTCTCGTCTCTGGCTTACAGCTTTAAGTCTCCGCTTCCCTCATCGCCTCCTCCGCCGACAAAGGAAGGATTCCGGAACCACAACAAGTTCTTTGCTTAGCCATTCCTAAGCCTCATATTGTTCCCCGAGAACATCACACGTTTCACTAACCCTGATCCGACTTCGTGCTTCACTTTAGTACTTCATTGGGCGCCGGCACGTCGCCCGCTTTCCACCCGCGGCTGATCGAGAGCATGCTGAACCGTAGCGCTCGGCCTGTCTGTAGCGCTCAGCCTGATCGGAATATTGTCATTAGCCATTATTCTACTCCGATATGGCATACATAAACATATGCAGTATACACATATGTGTATATATACACTTATATACATACATACATATACACATATGTATGTATATGTGTACATGTGTGTATATATATACATATACATAGGTATATATATATACACACACACATATACATACATATATATACATATCACACACACACACACACACACACACACACACACACACACACACACACACACACATATGTATATATAGATAGATAAATAGAAAGACATATTTTTTTATTCATCTATCTATATATATCTATCTACCCTTCTATCTATCTATCTATATATAAATTCTGCGCGTGTGTGTTCTTACCTAGTTGTACTTACCAAGTTGTTCAGTACAGGAGAAAAGCTAGGCGCAGATAGTCATGTCTGCTATATTTAAATCCTCGTATAACTTTTAAATTGATGCACATTATTGTGACAGACAACGTTATCTGGAAGCTTACCCATGTTTCCATAGTTCTGTTTGGGAAACTGAACTTTTTGATATCCTTCCTTTTTGCTTTTAACTTTTTACTGTGTCCACTCATCCGTCTTGTGTTCACAATTATGACGTTATCTTTGTCTAACTTCACCCTTCCTGTAACATAGCTGAACATCATAATCATGTCATCCCTGCTGAGAGCCGGCTGCATAAACAACAACTTGCTCCATATTTTTTTTCGCCCACTGGAGAGGACACACTGCATGGTGTCGACACAACATGGAAAGCGGCAGTTACTATTAATGCCAAAGTCGACATCGACTGATGCAGTCATACATATATAAACACACACACACACACACACACAAACACACACACACACACACACACACACACACACACACACACACACACACACACACACACACACACATATAGATGTATATACACACACACATATAGATAGATAGATAGATAGATAGGTAGACATAGAAAGACACACAAAATAGATGTGTGTATATACATGTGTATGAGTGTATATCCATCCATCTATCTTTATCTCTCTCTCTCTCTCTCTCTCTCTCTCTCTCTCTCTCTCTCTCTCTCTCTCTCTCTCTCTCTCTCTTTCTCTCTTTCTCTCTTTCTCTCTTTCTCTCTTTCTCTCTCTCTCTCTCTCTCTCTCTCTCTATAGATATATATATATATATATATATATATATATATATATATATATATATAGTTTACTCACACATACACATATATATGTATATATAAGTATATATATATATATATATATATATATATATATGTCACGTATTGACAATATATTAATCATAATACGTATAAGTTTTATAAATTAAACAAACAAACTTAACGTACCATATGAAAGTAATGGTAAATTTATGGTGAGGGGGTACTTAGGCCCGGGCCCAAACAAGCATAAAAAAAGGAAAAAAAAAAAAGCGTGGAAAAAGGTGCGTCCCCCAAAGGAGGACAAGTTGCGGGGGAAGCAGCCGAGGTGGTGAGGGTGGCAAAAGGTGCTGACGGCAGACGGGTGGTGAGCTTAAACTTGCCCCAACCTCCCCATAAAGGCAGACCCAACCCTGACTGAAAAGGGTTTCCCAAAACCTCGCAGGGGAAATTATTTGAAAAGCCCAATTTTAAAAGGAAATACCCAAAATAAAAGTTTTCTTCTTTTAATTTTTTTGGGGACTTGTGTTTCCCAAAATTCCCATAAAGGCTTTAGGTGCGTCTCTTATTATGTGCTTGACTCGGTGTCTGTTTCTAAGATTGTTTTGTTTTTATATTCTCACTCACTCCGGTGGGTTTGTTTGGATTTATAGTAGATATATTTATAGTATATAGATGAAGGTGTATATTGAATATTTTAGTGATGTTTGCCATTTTGTCGAAGCGGTTGAGGCTGTATACATATATTTGTTTTACTCACACTTACACACTACACACATACTCACTCTCTAAGGAGAGGGTGAGACACTCACTCATTGTGTGAGTGTGTGTGTGAGTTTTTGGGTGTCCAGTGTTTGTCTCTCTTTTGTGAGGGGGGTGTTTTATGGGGGTGGTTGGTTGTTCAAGCAGCGTTAGTGCGGGTGCGCGAGAGAGCGTGTGTTGTTAGATG
>NC_061830.1:354944-357444 GCF_019202785.1 Penaeus chinensis
TAAGGTTATTTGTTTTATAGGACATGTACAAATAAGTAGAAAGATCCTTATCAGAATGTGAATTCCAATCACCATTTGGGAGGTATATTTTCATCAACAGTTAGTGTTCCTATAACTAAATATGTTATTCGATGCCAAAACTTCCTGTTTTTGCTATTCATTTGCAATAATGGAAAACCAATAAGATCTCTCATATTCGTCATTTAAATGTATATCCCTTTGAACAGACTTTGCGGCCATTTAATGGATTGTTGACTAGTTTTAATGGTATGAAATAAAATGGCCAAGTATATCTCGCTTGTCTTGCTGTGGAAGAGGTAGTTAATTTTGAGATTCATTATGTGTTTTTCTTTTTTTCTTTTCTTCACTGACAAAAATAATATTTCTATTGATAAAAGTACAGATGACTTAATTGAATTAAACAGGCGGCAATGGAAAGGCAAGATATGTATCGATCCCGAAATTTGCTGGTAAAGGTTGCTGAAAACATTCCAATAATTTTCAACGTTCATAGGAGTCTTTAGAAAGTCATCGAATATGTTTCTTCTCAACTTCTCAAAAAAAAAAAAAAAAAAAAAAAAAAAAAGGATGCTTATGAAACACCATAAGGCAAGATTCGGGAGGAGTCTTGCCTTAACATTGATAAGAATCTTGTATGTTTGATGAATTACATAGATATGTATATATATGTATTTATGAATATATATTGATATATAAATGTATATATATAGAGATATATATGTAAATATAAATATATATATATATATATATATATATGTGTGTGTGTGTGTGTGTGTGTGTGTGTGTGTGTGTGTGTACATATATACTTGTATATATATAAATATGTAAATATATATAAATATATATATATATATATATATATACTTATATAGTTATATATATATGTGTGTGTACATGTATATATACATATAGATTTATATATATTCATATATATATATATATATATATATATACATATATATATATATTTATATTTATATAGTTATATATGTGTGTGTTTATGTATATATACATATAGATTTTTATATATATATATATATATATATATATATATATATATATACATATATATATATATATATATATATATATATATATATATATGTGTGTGTATATGTATATATGTATATATGAATATGATCGACCTCCATACTGAAGAGTGGTAAAGAAACAAGTGTTTGCGGCATCCAAGTTGAGCTGTTAAAGGCTGGTGGAAAACCTATGGCAAGGGGCTTACATGCTGTCCGGTCTGCCAGATGCCGCAGACACTTGTTTCTCTATCACTCTTCAGCTTGGAGGTCGATCATATTCATATATACATATATACATATATACATACATATATATATATATATATATATATATATATATATATATATACATAAATCTATATGTACCATTCCCGCTGACCTTTCGAGGGGTGTGGTCATCCCTCTCTGGAAGGGAAAGGGGATCAGTGGGGCTGCAGCAATCACCGAGGCATTACACTGCTCAGTATACCGGGCAAGGTTCTCGCTGATATTCTTTTGAGATGTATCTGAGACCACCTGCTAAGGCAAATTGGATTCACTGCTGGTAAGTCCACAATGGACTGTATCCTGGCGCTTCGAGTCATTGTAGAGTACCGTCGTGAGTTTGGACGCGGGCTGCTCAAGAAGGCGTTTGATACCATGCATCGCAAATCACTTTGGGAGATCCTGAGACTAAGAAGAATTCTAACAAGGATTATTGGATTAATACCAAGCCTGTATACTGGCACTGAAAGTGTTGTAATGTGTGGTGGGGGCCTGATGAGGCAAGGCTGTGTTCTTGCACCAACACTTTTCAACACTCGAGGCCACAGAGATTTTATATGTCACAGTAGTGCAGTTCATGACTCTGGGCTGTCAGACCAGGAAGTCTGTAGATGGATTGGCCTGGCATGAAATTTCTCGACAAGAGTATTTGGAGATGCCGGTATCTGTGCAGGAGGACTAAGTTACGTGTCTTCAAGGCCCTGATACTGCCAGTTTTACTATATGGTAGTGAAACCCGGACACTATCTTGTGCTTTGGAATCTTGTCTTGACGCCTTTTGTAATAGAACTATTTGCCTGGTCATGGGGTATAGATGACAGGACCAGCTATACCCCATGTGTCCAACCAACGGTTGCACTGTGAGACTGGTACAGGACCTGTTAATTGCATAATCTACAATCGCCAACTCAGGCTATACGGCCACCTGGTTTGTTTCCCACAAGTTGTCTCTGTTCAAGACAATTCTGGGTGGATGAGGCCTCTGGGACGACTGAGGAAGTTGTGGCTTGGGCTGATCGATCAAACATGTGAAGAGTTAGAGATGAGCCGGGCCAGTGCCTGGTGAATCGCCATGAGGGACCCTTGTAGGTGGAAGTGAAGGGTGGATGCAGCTATGAGCCCCCACCGACGTTAGCTCCTTGATGATGAGACATTTGCATTGTTCTGGGCAACTTCAATGCGGT
>NC_061830.1:369944-374944 GCF_019202785.1 Penaeus chinensis
TGGAACTTTCCTTGGATGAATTGTATTTTTTGTGTAATAATGTTTTAAGTTCTATTTATCCTTGTATTATGTGTAAATGGTAAATTGTAATTTATAAAACTGGAAATATTTATTTGTTTAAATTTGAATATGAAACAGGAGGAACCTGCTAATGCCGAGGGCGGGGCATAGAGGCTTTATTCTGAAGATAGTTTTAAGAAACGGATATACTGTGATCTACCTCCATTATATCATTAGTTCCGGTTTAGAAAAATCCGGATAAGGATACTGCTACTCTTAATTTTCACCAAGCGGCTACAAGTTCCCCACCATCTGACACTGTGGCTAATGGCAAGCAGTGGACTGCACAAATACTAAACAGTGATCCGTTCAAAATAATTATATTATGTGTTATTTCTCGTTAGTTGATTATTAGATATTTCTTTTGTGGGTGTATTGATTGTTTTGTTGTTTATTTGAAGTTGTATAATGAATCCAAAGCTGTTCTTGAGTTTATATTAATACCTCTAAAAGGGTAAACTTTGTCAACAAATCATCCTGCCTTCACACACACACACACACACACACACACACACACACACACACACACACACACACACACACACACACACACACACACACACACACGCACACGCAGACACACACACACACACACACACACACACACACACACACACACACACACACACACACACACACACACATATATATATATATATATATATATATATATATATATACATATATGTATGTATGTATGTGTGTGTGTGTGTATATATATATATATATATATATATGTGTGTGTGTGTGTGTGTGTGTGTGTGTGTGTGTGTGTGTGTGTGTGTGTGTATTATGTTTATATCTACATACACACTATGAACTGTCTTGACACACACACACGCACACACACATATCTATATCTATATATATGTATAATTATATATATGTATACATGTATATGTAAATATATATATATATATACATATATATAGATATATATGTATATGTAGGTATAGATGTGCATATATAAATATATGTGACCGAAATCAAGCCAATCTGGCCAATTGTATCGAATCATTAGTTCCAGATGGCACTATGAACTGATATTTTCTCTCTCTTTCTCTCCATCTATCTAGCTATCTATCTACCTCTCTCTCTCTCTCTCTCTCTCTCTCTCTCTCTCTCTCTCTCTCTCTCTCTCTCTCTCTCTCTCTCTCTCTCTCTCCCCTCTCCTCTCTCTCTCTCTCTCTCTCTCTCTCTCTCTCTCTCCTTCACTCTCTCTCTCCTTCACTCTCTCTCTCCTTCACTCTCTCACTCCTTCACTCACTCTCTCTCTCTCTATCTATCTATCTATCTATCTTCTCTCTCTCTCTCTCTCTCTCTCTCTCTCTCTCTCTCTCTCTCTCTCTCTCTCTCTCTCTCTCTCTCTCTCTCTCTCTCTCTCTCTCTCCTTCACTCTCTCTCTCCTTCTCTCTCTATCTCTCTCTCTCTCTCTCTCTCTCTCTCTCTCTCTCTCTCACTCTCTCTCTCTCACTCTCTCTCTCTCTTTCTCTCTCTCTCTCTGTCCCTTTCTCTGTCCCTTCCTATTTGCATCTCTACATCCATGACTTTTTTCTCAGGATTTCTCTTCCCTCGGCCGTTCCCTTCTCCTCCCTCCTTCCGTATTTTTCAATGATTCCTCTCTCCCTATTCTCCGCTTTACATTCCCTTCGCATTCATTTCATTATTCTTTTGCCGCACGTATACCTTTCTTTATCTTTTCTGCTGACACATTCCTCACACATTTTCCATCGTATATTCTCTCCTGCTTGTATTCTTGGTCATTCCTGTTTGGCCTAAAATTATACAGTTTATGCATATTAATGGTTTCTTATTCCCATGCAGTCTAGCCTTCAATTCCTTTTTTACATTTCATAAAATCTTTCGGTCCCTGTCTGCGTCTCTCCATCCGTCTGTCTATCTATCTAAAAGTTTTGTACTTTCATCATGCCCTCGTTAGATTTAAGAATTTATAAATGGGCACAGGAACCTTTTTTTTTTTTTTTTTTTTTTTTTTACTCCTCTCCTTTATTGTTCTTTCTTAATATTTCCGTCTCCCTGTTATTTCGTATGACTGTTTTTTCCTTTCTTCTCTCACTCTCTATTAATCTGTCTATCTATTTATCTTTCTGTCTATCTGCCTATCTATCTAACCATATATCTATCAATATATCTACTTATCTATCTATCTCTTCATGTATCCACCCCTTCTGCTCCGCATCTTGGCATCCATTGTTATCTCTTGTTTCTCTTCCCTTCGCCACTTCCACTTTCACCCTCTTTCCTCGCTTTCTCATATATTACAAGCTCTCTCTTCCTTCACATTAGTAATGCATATCTCAACATTTTTGTCTACTTTTTAGCATCTTTTCTATTTTCTTTTTTGTTGCTCCATTCGCTTCCATCACATTTCTCAACTTCAGTTTATAGATTAATTCTCGCTACCATGGATTATGGCTTTAAAACGCAATGTTTTTTTATCATCTCTATCAAGTCCAAGTTTTCCTTTCGCTCTCGTTCTGCCCATGTGTCTTTTTTCCGCATCTCCTATATAGCTTATTATAAAGATGATAATCATAACTGAAACATGATGCTATAAAACCGAAAATATGCATGCCTAAACTTTTCATTATTATTGTTATCAATATCATTATTACCATTATCTTAATCAAGTCATTATTATCATATTATTACTACTATCATTATCATCATCATCATTATTGTTATTATTATCGTCATTATTATCACTATTATTATTATTATCATTATTATTATCATAATTATTATAATTTAAATTTTCATTAATATTATTAATATTATCATTATCATTATTGATATTATCATTATTATTATTAATATTTTCATAATTATCATTATTGTTATTATTATTATTATTATTATTATTATTATCATCATCATCATCAACATCATTATCATCACCATCATCAGTATTATTATTATCATCATCATTATTATCATTATCAGTATTATTATCATCATCATTATTATCATTATCAGTATTATTATCATCATCATCATTATTATCATTATCATTATTATTACCAAAATTACTGTCGTTATTGTCATTATTATTATTACTATTATCTTTGTTATTATGATCACTATTATTATCATTATTATTATTGTTATTGTTATTGTTATTGTTATCATTATCAGTAATATTATTATTACTATTATTATTACTATTACTATTATTATTATTATTATTATTATTATTATTATTATTATTATTATTATTATTATTATTGCTGTTGTTGTTATTGTCCTTATTACTATTAATATCACTAGCACTGTTAATGTTACTGTTATTGTAATCATTAATATTAGCATTATCATTATTATTGTAATAACTATTACCATTAACGTTATTCTCATTATTATTATTATTATTATTATTATTATTATTGTTATTATTATTATTATTATTACTATCATTATTTTCATCATTATCATTGTTATCATTACTATTATCATTATTATTATTATTATTATTATTATTATTATTATCATTATTTTTATCATTATTATTATTATTATTATTATTATTATCATTATCATTATCATCATTACTATCTTTATTATCATCACTATCAATATTACTATGATTAACATAATTATTGCATTTTGTTGTTGTTATTGCTGTTATCTGTTATCACGATCATTTTTATTGCGACGTTACTCATACTTTACTCAAATTCTGTAAGCCGTCTGACTGCAGAGAAAAGAGGAAGAGGTCAATCCACAGAGCCATCTAGCGTTACAAAGTCTAGTTGGCCAATTCTAAACGTTACTCACACTCCCATCCACTTTCCTCGTTTCATTCTCTTCTTTTTATCCCATTTTACATGCTCTCTCTCTCTCTCTCTCTCTCTCTCTCTCTCTCTCTCTCTCTCTCTCTCTCTCTCTCTCTCTCTCTCTCTCTCTTCTCTCTCTATCTATCTCTCTCACTCTCTCTCTCTCTCTCTCACATCCCCTTACCCGCGCTCTGCTTTTCCCCTTTCTGAGTTTTTCATCCTTTTCTTTCCTTCGTTCCCGCTTTCTCTGATTTGTATTTATTTTGTTTCTATTCCTTTATTTCTTCATTGCTTAGTTTCTAATATCTCTTCTTTATCCCTTGCCAGTGCTTTTTTCTCTCTCTTTCTCATCCTCTCCCTCTCTTTTTCCATCTTTCTAGCTGTGAAATGAGTACTTTAATTTTTTCACACAGCAGTAAATGATGTCTGATTATAAATACATCCAGTTATTCAGTTAAGATAACATATTGATAATGATAACATTAATTATTTCAGGGACACAGAGTCTACGGAATCATCGCACCGCATTTCATTACCGACAGAAAACTAAATTTACTATGTAAAATTGCCGTAAACAAAAAAACACAGTGTTATGTAAACACAGCAAGATCATATCAACGTACTATTTTTGTATGATGTATGACATGTTTCTATATTACCATGTACAATTACAGTAGTCACAGTCCACTGTACTGTGCCAGATATATATAAAACTGAAATCATGATTGCCCACGCTTGAGCAGATTGCCAGGGTGGTAAATAAACTTACTTAACTTAACTTAACAGATAATCTTATGCTGTTTCTTAAAGACAACAAGTAATTCAGGGACTTAAAATCTCAGATTCGCAGTAAACACTGGAAACAATTCTTGCAAAGTATCAATAGTCAAACTTCTGTGGCTGACGTATGGAGAAAAATGTAAAGGCTGACAGGTAAAGCTCTCACAACACCGCAGTTCCATAGTCCACTAGAACAGGCTAACATGCTGCTAGAGCAGTGGGCCGGAAATTCTCAGTTAAACTCACTTCCATAAGGGATAAAAAGAATCAGCTCAACAAGTCGAAAATTAAAATAGCAGTACCCTGTGCTGCTAGTGACCCCTCCGATTTGGCCAACATAACCGAGTGGGAACTGATCAATGCCCT
>NC_061830.1:379944-384944 GCF_019202785.1 Penaeus chinensis
TAACATTCTGCCCAGGACATATATTCATTCATTCATATACGTGCCATCATCGATACGGTTATGGCACGAACTGCTTGTCGCTATGTTAACATCTTGTTGCTGACTGGGTCTTTATACTGGAGTGGCTGACTAATGATCCTTCCCCAGGGGAGTTGTGTGTATGTGTGTGTATGTGTTTGTATATATATATATATATATATATATATATATATATGTGTGTGTGTGTGTGTGTGTGTGTGTGTGTGTGTGTGTGTGTGTGTGTGTGTGTGTGTGTGTGTATATATATATATATATATATATATATATATATATATATATACATTACGTCCAAGCTTAATCTTGGCCGAAATTGCTCTTTGTGGGTCGGCTCATGTTTGTATGTATGTGTGTGTGTGTCTGTGTCTGTGTGTGTGTGTGTGTGTGTGCGCGTGCGTTTATACGCATATGTGTATGTTATTACGTGTGTGTGTGTGTGTGTTCGTGCGTGTGTATTTGTGTAAAGAAATTGTAAACACGCATACACAGAATATTAGAGACGTGTAGTCATATGTGTGCATGTATAAATTCAAACACATAAAGTTATTCACATACAGAAGCATAGCTCTTTCACTCGAGGAGAGGCTGGCGAGACCGAGCCAGGAGGGATGGCAAATACACACAACTGATGAAAGCTGTGTAGGATGGCAAAACCGAGCGTCCCGAGGGAGTCGTTTGCTGAGGACGGCGCCCTCGCGCTGCTTGAGGCGGCGTGATCTCACTCCTGCAGGAGTATCAGAAAAAATCCCAAAGGAACACATTCTGGAGGTGTATGGACTAACAGAGAGGCCGGCGCGAGGAGAGACTGCAGAGCTCCCGGGGCCAGGGAATCCAATACAAAGTTTACAAAACGTGTTCAAAACTTCCTTGTCGCTGTCAGGGGCTTTCGAGGAGCAAGGGCAAGTTCACAGCTTGTTGACAAGGTCCTGAGGGACGCGCTCCTCCGGAAGAAGGAGTCACGAGCTAACCGCGCAATCTGACATACTCTGGCGTTCAGGAATAGGAGGAGGAAGTTGTTACGCGCAGATCGGTGGTCGCAATGATGTGTGTGTGTGTGTGTGTGTGTGTGTGTGTGTGTGTGTGTGTGTGTGTGTGTGTGTGTGTGTGTGTGTGTGTGTGTGTGTATATGTATATGTGTATATATATACACACATACATATATATGTTTTTATATATATACATATATATGTAAACACACACACACACACACACATATATATATCTGTGTGTGTGTGTGTGTATACCTGTATTTGTGTGTGTCTGTATGTGGGTGTGTGCATGTCTGTCTATTTGTATGTTTGTATGTGTGTAGGTATAGATTATTTTTTTCACATTTTTAGTACATTCTCCATGCATAATTTTCGTGCGTGCCCATGAGTGCGAAGTCCCCAGCGCTTCGTCTGACCGCAGCGCTGGGCCGCGCTAGGGGGCCTCTCCGCCACGAACGCTCAAACTCGATCTGCGCTCTTGGTTCGTAATGGGATCGCCGCGCGTGCCTTTCAGGAAATTAAGCGAATACTAAGTTTAATTGTTTATTTTTATTTTTTCACTGGTGGAGAGGGGCACGTGCTTCATTTGTTGTTCCAAACGTTTGCCGACGGACATATTTACAAATCTGATTTGACAGTGGCCTGCTTTATACTTCTTTGTTGACCTTGTTTGTGGCAATAATTCACATCTACACGTGCATTCTCGTGTTTCCAGACGTCATGAATGTTTCTTTAATTCCTATTTTTTTTTGCAATTTGGATTCGCAAATGTTACAGGTACACTTGACTTGCATTTTGTTAAAACAATTAAATAATTTTGAATTCATTTGTAGTGGAATATACTACTACTTAATTCCGGGCCCAATCTTGGACCATAATAGTTTTTCCAGGGGTTCGTATCAAAGGTTCGACCATCTTCAGCGAAATATGCGAGTGCTGCCTACTTGCAGGACGTTCACTGGGAGACGCGACTGGCACCCAGCATGCACACTGCCATGCACAGCGACGATTTACAGCACGTGGGAGCGCATGTCAATCGTACTGATGACCAGGCCGAGACAATGCCTTTCGCTCAGGTTTCTCTCGGCTCAGTTCGACATCTGCAGCTCTTCTGTTGTTCTGACTGTTATTACCTCTGTTGCCTCAGCAAACTTACAACTCCAGGCCGTACGTTATTACATTATGCATGGCGCGCAAAGTCTCTGCTGAGGAAGCTGCATGCATCCACAAATGGTCAAACACATATATGATGAAGAAATGTGAATTCATTACTCAACTTTAAAGAGCTTTCCTTGGTCGTTCTATTGCTCTTCTGCAGGCGGTGTTGATCCACAGGAAAAAGCGCCCGTTGTTTGGCTTCTGCAACGAGTTCCATTCAAAGAGAATACGCACAACTGCACACACTAACATGTTAACACTGACTTCTGTACACACGGACACATTATGATGATGATGGTGATGGTGTTGAGGATGAGGATGACGAGGATGATAATAATAATGATAATGAAGATGAGGATAATAATGATGATGATAATGACAATGATGATGATGAAAAAGATGATAAATCAGGTTTGATATTACTTTACTGAATGATATTGAGGATTACTTCATACACAACCAGAAAAATAGTGTGTCTGATTTGAAGAAAAATAATACACCTAAAGAAAAATACAGCTAATTATATTGATTCTAGAGTCATTACAGAGACAAACAGATTAATGAAAGCTATTAGTAGCAAAGAACACAAATATAATGAATAAAAAAGGAACAAAAGAAGGATGAAAACATGGTGGGAAAGGGGGACTGAAAATGATGCTGTGGAAAGACATTTCAGAGCTGAAACTAAAACGAGAGGGGAATAGGGGAGGAGGGAGAGTTCGCCCCACTGGACCTGTAATGCAGTAAAAGAGGACGATTAACTGCTGCCATGGAAAAACTAAAGCTTAGAATAGTAGCGAAGAAGGTGAATGAACAAAGGTTTATGCTAGGATAAGGCAGGTGATCTAACAAAAAACGATGATGAGACGAAAACAGTAAAAATCATAATTGGCAGAAGAAAGCAGAATATCATTTGGTTGAACCAAAAGAGAATTATGCGAACAAAAAATTCGAAATTGGGGCTAGTGGAAAAGAGGTGTCCGATGCAGAGGACCCTATCTGAGGAAAACAACCTGTTACTGTATAAGCAGACTGGCATGGATGTGCTATGCTAGAAAGGCCCAGCAAAAAACAAGCATGTGGACAACTGTAAACCATCATCGTTTGTCAAAACTGGCATTATCGCAGAAAGCATCCTTCCTCGGAGAGGAAAGAAATCCTTCCAAAAGGAGTATACTTCAGAAGGGCGCTAAAGGCCATTCACTCGTAGGTTCTAAAGAATTTCAGGGAGAGATATAACAACTGAAGCCTAGGTGGATTATGAAAGTGGTCCACAACAAAGGATTATTAAGTGATTAAGAGTGTTTGATGTTGACAAGAACGTGAAACAGGATATTTCACGTTTCCAGACAAACCCTGCTGATTTCTCTTCTGTCTGTCTTACTAATGCGTCTTCATTCAAAGAAAGTAAAAGTAGGGTATACATTTAACGGCAAGCCGCATAGGGTTAACTATTTATCCTTTGTACTTATTTGAACAGTATGGTATATGCGACACTCAGATATATTCCTTTGTAAAGACATTAATAAGTGTGGAGTTTTGAATGAAAAATGGGAGATACTACGATGATATGGCACGATGCAGTTGTCCCTCCAAATGATGAATTCTTAAATCTATTGCGAGTGATGGACAAAAGTATACAGGGATCTCCGAAATCGGTGGTTTAATAAAACTGATTTTGGTATTGAAGCCGCAGCCCAATGGTGACACATGGATGCACACACACGTTCACATACACGCAATGTGCGTACGGATTTGCACGGATTTGCTTAAGTTGGGTAAGTCAAACCTATATATGTAAATATATAAATATGTGTGTGTGCGTATATATGTGCGTATGCATGTATGTATAAGTATTGTGATTATCTAATATGTGATTAATATATCCTGATATACAAGTACACTTATTCAATACTTCATATTACACAGTAGATATTTGTAATCCTAAACATTTTGAACCTATTATGTTCGTGTTCTCTTCATTTACTCTTCCTGCCACACCTTCTTCCTTAGTACTTCATTTCCACCGCGTTGCGCCAATTTCACTTGGGTCCTTATCCGGCGGCATTTTGGTCCCGAGCAGTGAACATAACGCAATATCCCAAATTCCCTTGTCATAAGGCCATTCATAGACTGGCGTGGGGTCGCTCTTACGGCCGCAGTGCACAGAGGCCAAAGTGGCGCGCCCCGGCGACAGGTATTCCTCTAGTCCCCTCGCCGTAGGAGAAGCTCGGGTGACATATTGGTAAAAACGCATAACGAGATTCGTGAGCAAAATATTGAGAATAAACGATGGGCGATATCAACGGGGCATGGACCGCGCGCCGGGATTTTTGTTCAGTGAAGCAAATGCTTTAGCATAAATTGGGAAGGATGTCGAGCTGGAAGAGCGGCGAAGGCCCCTGTCGGGCGCCCGCGGCATACTAATCGGGCGCGGGCGAGGCGGAGAAGTCTCGCGGTCACTTCATCTCGGCTGACACCTGCTGACACGGAAGGCGTCGGCGACCCGCTCCGCTGAGGAAACGGCAAAGGAATACGTGTTTACACATACACAGAAAAAAATGTGTGTGTGTGTATATATATGTGTGTGTGTATATATATATATATATATATATATATATATATATATATATATATATATATATATATGTATATATACATACATATTTATATATACATATATATATATATAGCTATCTATCGATTTATCTATCTGTATCTATATCTATCCATCTATCTATTTATCTATATATATATATATACATATATTTACACACACACACAAATATATATATATATACATATATATATATGTGT
>NC_061830.1:397444-404944 GCF_019202785.1 Penaeus chinensis
GTGTGGACACACATGTGTGTGTGTGTGGACACACATGTGTGTGTGTGGACACACATGTGTGTGTGTGGACACACATGTGTGTGTGTGTGTGTGTGTGTGGACACACATGTGTGTGTATGTGTGTGTGTGTGTAGATACGCGCACACGTGTGTGTGTGTGTGTGTGTGTGTGTGTGTGTGTGAGAGAGAGAGAGAGTATATAAACACAGATGAGTGTATGTATATATATGTGTGTGTGTGTGTGTGTGTGGACACACATGTGTGTGTGTGTGTGTGTGTGTGTGTGTGTGTGTGTGTGTGTGTGTGTGTGTGTGTGTGTGTGTGTGTTTGGTGTGTATATATGTGTGCGTGTGTGTATATATTTATATATTCATATATATATATATATATATATATATATATATATATATATATATATATATGGATGGGTGGTTCATGCTCAGGGTGATGTGAAGCAATGGGGCAACGTCAGCGGGGGTGGCAGAGGTGATGTCTTAACCTCAGGTGAGCTATCCGGGTAGGAACATCCGGCCCTTGTGGACGAGTGGTTGCCTCTATTATCAAAGGAAATGGAGCGGTTGGGAGTTGAGATGGCTGCCCTCTCGGAGGTGAGAAGATCTGGCAGTATGGGTGGGTACACCTACTACTGGTCAGGCCGTGGCGATGATCATCACCTCCAGGGAGTAGCCATACCCATCTCCAGCCGGCTCCAACCCTCGGTAATTGAGGTGACAACGGTTGATGAGCATGGTACTGAGATTGAAGCATCCTTTTGGGTTCATGTCTCTTATTGCTGCATATACTCCTACTGATTTTTGCAAACTCGATGTGAAAATAGCGTCTTTTGCCAAACTCACTTCTGGGATTGATTGATCTGCCGCATCAACAGCTAAGGTCATTAGCGGCGAACACCTTGTTAGACTGAAATATTGAAATATTTATAACGTTGAAAATCTATCAATAAATGTCATAAATAACAATAAATATTATATTAAAAATCGAAGCTTAAATATTATGCCCTAAATGTCTAAAAACTATTGCATAAACATTATGCATAATTCAATTTTATTGAAAATATTTGTTTCCTTAAGGAAACTAATAAGACCTATGTCAAAGTCCTCCCCCAATACATTTTTCAGTGTATATTGGGGAGGCAAGTACCTTCCTCTTTGGTCAGAGAATGTTGCACATCTTTCCATTACATGTGCGACCGTTAATGGCTCTTGCCATTCCTCACAGTGTGCTTCACTTTTAGCCATCATCGACTCATGAGTCATTCTTGTGTGCCCGATTCTCAGCCTTGTTATTACAACTTCTACTTGTCGGTTGGGATGGATGCTGGTCACCCAACTGCCAAGGTCATCTCTAATCTCTCGCAGTTTATTTTAAGAGGTATGCCTCCATTGGTCCCTCCATTTATCACGAAGACATCTCCTGATACTGGGTTTCAAGTCAGTGTGTAGGAGAGGAAAACGAGCATCACAGGGCCGAGTGGCAGCTGCCTTGGCCTTCTGATCAGCTCACTCATTCCCACTGATACCAACATGTGCTGGCACCCAACAAAGAGTTATCTTTTTACGTGCTGACATCAGTGCAAGCCAATCTTGAATCTCCCTCACCACTGGATGTGATGAGTTTAAGCTCTTGATTGCTTGCAGGGCACCACGAAAGTCACAATATATTACAACGGAATGATTTGTAAGATCTCTAGTCATCTTGACTGCTGCAAGGATGGCATGTAACTCTGCAGTGAAAATCGAGGCTGATCGAGAAAGACTGCCAGATACAGTCTTCCTTCCGCTCACTGCCGCAAAGCCCACACCATTTTCAGATTTCGAACCATCTGTATATATTGCATATGATCCTTGGTACTTAGAAGTGTGTTGAAGAAATATCTCTCTGACTTCTACTTCGAATTTCTCCCCTTTCCCGATTCCGACCAAATCCTGCTCAACTTGATTAGTCCAAGGGGGAACTTAGGAAGTTCCAACAGCCAGAATCAGGTTCATATAATCCCGGTGTAATGAAAGAGGTGGTTCTCCACTCTTGGCATACAGGGACTCCACAGGTGAAGACCTGAAAGCCTCTATACAGATTCTCAGAGCTTCATTATGAGAACAATGGGAGTTGCAGATGAATAAGCCTCACATTCATAGTCAAGTTTACTACGAATAAGTGCTCGGTAAAGCCGCAGAAGCGTTGTGCGGCCTGCACCCCAAGATAGGGGTGAAAGAACCCGCAAAATACTAAGTGCTTTTGTAGTTTTCACCTTTAACTGTTTAATGTGAGGCAGCCATGTAAGCCTTGAGTCAAAAATTAGACCCAAGTACTTTAACTCTTGGACAAAATGCAGTGGGTTTGCTCCTAAATAGAGGGAATGATGGAATTTTCCTCGTTTGTGGAAATGCATAGCCATGGTCTTGCTTGGAGAAAATTTGAACCCATGGTATATTGCCCATTGCACAACCAGATTTATTGCAGTCTGCATGTGTCCTTGCACATCCTGTAAGCTTCCTCCTGAGCAGTACAGTGTAAAGTCATCCACATACAGACTACATGAGACAGCACTTGGAACGACCTTTACGATGTCATGTATATCAATGGCAAACAGGATCACACTTAAGACACTCCCCTGTGGGACCCTTTCCAGCTGATCTTCCAGGTTAGAGAAGCTGTTTCCCACCCTCACTCTAAACTTCCTGTTAGCAAGGAAGTTTTGTATGAAGGTAGGCAATGCTCCTCTTGAACCAATGTCATACAGCTTCATGAGTATGCCATGCTTCCAAGTAGTATTATAAGCCTTTTCATGGCCAGAGAAGACTGCTAACATATGACGTCGCTGTGTGAAGGAATTCTGTATTGCAGTTTCCATCCTTATAAAGGCATCTGTGGTTGATCTCTATTGATTTTCTAAACCCATATTGATATGGGATCAGCACGTTTTCCTTTTCTAGCAGCCATGTCAACCTGAAGTTTACCATTTTCTCCATCAACTTGCAGAGGCAGCTGGTGAGAGAAATTGGTCTATAATTCCCTGGTATAGAAGCATCCTTGCCAGGTTTAGGAACAGATATGATTGTAGCTTCTTTTCATGTGGATGGCACTTTGCCCTCCCTATAGATCTTATTGAATAGATCCAGAAAGTGAGATATCATTTGGTATGGAATATCATCACTTCCTGGGGCAGTCTTACGGCAGAACTGCAAAGCAGAGTCCATCTCCTTGCGCAAAAATGGCAAGTTGTATGGAAGATCTGCAGTGCTACTGGAGAACGACACTGGGTGTCGTTCCTGTTCAGCCCGAAGAGTGGAGAATCGGGCAGTGTAAGATGCTCCAGAGGAGATCTCTGCCATGGATTTTGCCAGCTCATTTGCAACATCTGTTTTGTCTGTCAGGATTATACCATCTATTTTCAGAGCAGGTGGTGATATGGATGTGCTCTTTCCAACGATCTTACACACCTTGTCCCATACCCATGCTAAGGGGGTCCCAGAGTTAATTAAAGAGACATTCTGCTGCAAGGTGAATTCGTGATGTGAAGTGATTAACAGCATCTTGAACACACTGGAAATCATTCACAGATCCTTGCAATACTGCAGTTGATCTAAAAAGATTCCAGTCTGCATGTTCAAGTCGCCATCTCTGCACTCCATTGGCTGGAATACCATTCACCTCCTCCAAAAGTATTGGATAGTGGTCACTTCCATGTAAGTCTTCCATGACCTGCCAAGTGAAATTCAATTGTGAATCAGGAGAACCAAATGGCAGGTCAATATTGGAGAATGTCCTAGTTTGAATTTGGAAATGTGTGGGTGCGTCACTGTTCAGTAAAACTGCATCTACTCTTGAGAACAAGGACTCCAAGGCCCTTCCTCGAGGGTTGCACAAAGTGTCTCCCCAGAGGTGATGTCGACCATTGAAGTCTCCCAAGAGTAGAAATGGATGAGGCAACTGCCCAAGTAAATCTTCCAAATCATCTATGTTGAGATTATGTGGAGGAAGGTAGATGGATGCAACAGTGTAAGGTCGTGTCAAGCCTATTCTCACAGCCTTCACCTATAGTATCATCTGCAGGTGGATGGTCTGGAAGGGAATATCCTGACATACCATCAATGCTACTTCTCCATGAGGTCCATTATCAAAGGTTCCATAATGGGCTTGAACTTGGAATCCTCTCTGGGAAATCGTACGATTTTCCCTGATCATAATCTCTTGTATGCATACACAAATTGGATTACATGAAGCTATCAGATGTTGCAGTTCTTCCCATTTTGCATGAATTCCCTGACAATTCCATTGGATTAGGATATCCAGTTCTTCAGGTTTCAGGTTAACAAACTACTTCATAAGGTGTTTGGCAGCACCTGTGGTTAAGCCCCCCCCCCCCCCCAAACCTTTAGGCTGTCCCTTTCCAGCATCTTGGGAGTACCTTTTGATGGGTTGTTTAACTGTGGAACTAGCTTCCACAGGCTTCCTTTGGACAGGCTTGAAATTTCTTTGCTTGGGCAAAGGACGGACCTGAGCCTTCAGTTCAGGAGCATTCTGTCTAGCAGCTGAGGCCCCTGTGGATGTGGTGGCCCCAGGAGCCCTGTCTGGTGGCTCCAAAGACCTAACTCTATGAAGAGTCTTTTGTACAGGCTCAGGATTCCTCTGCCTGTGCAAAGGGCGTACCTGAGCCTTTACTTCAGGGGTATTCTGCCTAGCAGCAGAGGCCCCTGTGGATGTGGTGGCAGCTGAAGCTGTCACCGTTGAGGCCTCTGGAGCCATAACTGATGGCTCCAAAGACCTTACTTTGGGAGGAGTCTCCTCAATAGACCCTTCACTCCTACCCCATATCTGGTGCAACAACTCACCACAGGCAGTTTCAACATTTGCGGACTGAGGTTTAAAGGTAGTGGCAGAGTGTGTGATGTTAGAAGGGATGGCAGGAACAAGGATGGGCTAGAACTGAGGCAAAGGAGATACCCGGCTGTGCAAACAGCACACGGGCACGTCGCAGTGCTTCTGCAAAACTAACACATATGGCTTTACCTTGAGGTGGTACCATACCAGGACTAACAATTCAAAAGTTAGAAGAAGACCGGGTGTCGACTTTTCCAAACCATCAACTTTCTTCTTAAAACGTTTAACTGCCACTACATTAAAATTATTTAGTTCTTCTTACACTGATTGAGGGTTTTGTGAGGAGAACCTGAGACTTGAGCCACAGGAATGTCGCATATTGTATGCAGACGGTCACTTTCGTCTGGTGACAAAACCTCAACTATCAGGCTACCATCTCGCTGTGGGGTGACGGGAGGATCACGTTGACATACCTCAACTATCTTCCGATGTACTTCAAAATATCAAGATCCATGATAGATACACCATCAACACTTATCATATTTACCAGGTAAAATTTCCTTAATGGATTGAGGAGGACTTTTCTCCCTACCTGGTTTGGGAGTTCGGGAACCATTACCATTCCTATTCTTGCCCTTTGGAATCTGGTAAGGTTCCAGAGTGACAATATGTGATGTTCCAGGGGTATTGGCCTGGGGATTGCGAAGGTCGTCAGGGAGAGAGCAAGTTCTTCGTAAATTTGCAGTAAGCATACAAATTATAAATCTTCATTTCCTCACCCCCCACCCACCATGGAGTCCAACGAGGGGAAGCTATAGTTGGGGCTCAAATTTTCCCAACAGCCACAGGGGTAGTGAAGAAATATACGCTGTCACTATTACAGTCCTGATGGTAGTCACAGGACCTGTGCACTACTGACTGGATAATGCCTGCTTGACTCTAGCCATATTTGACCAGCCGATTGACTTAACCGGGCCTTGATCAAGCCACCCATCTAACCAGAATAGAGGACCAAAGAGGTGTGTTGCTTGCTGCAGGGTGCAGCGTGCAGTATCGCTCAACCTCCCGGACTTCTGTCTCCTGATAATATGGGACGCCACACACGGCACGGACAAAATATAATGAACTAGGGGTGGGAGCATTATCCACTCTCATAGACCTTGGTGCACCAGGAAGCCATTTTGTCTCATCCCTCACTGGTGATCCCTCCAGTATGGGTAGCCCTCTGGTCCGGCTCACCAGCTCATTGTGACCTCAAGCCCCCCCACCGCGGTAAGGCGGCTTCCGTTAGGGAGGACTCACTTCTGTGGAAGACAAGTGCCCCTGGCGAGACATTCACATTGTTCTGGGAAATTTCAATGCGGTATCCAGCTATGATCAAGCTGGCTACAAGCATCTGTACCAGGTAAACCCTCCAACAGTTAGCTTGGATGCAAGTGGTATCACAATACCTGTGCCAGACCCACCCATCAGCAAGGAACCTCTTACCCTAACTGAGATTAGGATCACGATTTCTAAGCTGAAGAGTGGGAAAGCCACAGGCATATGTGATATCCCTGCTAAAGGCTGGGGGTGAACCTATGCCACGGGGCTTGCATGCAGCCTGGTACCATTCAATCTGACCTGTTGAGGGGCGTGGTCATCCCCCTCTGGAAGGGGAAAAGGAATCATTGGGACTGTAGCAACTACTGTGGCATTACACTGCTCAGTATACCAGGCAAGGTTTTCGCCCACATTCTTCTGAAACATGCCCACCTACTAAGGCACTAGAGACTGGAGTAGTCTGGTTTTATTCCTGGCAAGTCCATAATAGACCGTATCCTAGCACTTCGAGTAATTATGGATCACCGTCATGAGTTTAGTAGTGGGTTGCTTGCAGCCTACATCGACCTCAAAAAGGCATTTGTCTCGGTGCATCAAGAATTGCTATGGGGGATTTTGAGACTTAGGGGAATTCTGACACGGATTATTGGCCTAATAGCAAGCCTAAATACCGGTAATAAAAATGCTGTAAAGTGTGGCTGAGGCCTGTCGAACTTCTTCCCTATTAATTCAGGGATGAGGCAAGGCTGTGTTCTTGCATCAACACTTTTCACCACCTGCATGGACTAGACAGTGGGCAGAGCTATTACTCAAAGTAAGTGTGGAGCAACACTGGGCAATTTCAAGGTTTCAGACCTTGGCTATGCCGATAATGTTGTTATCCTATCTGAGTCTCTGGAGTCAATTGTGGCAGCTTTTGATGCATTTAGCAATGAACCCTTGGGCCTAGAGGTTTCCTAGATGAAGACCAAGATACAGGACTTTGGAAGCCTGTTAGGAGAACGATTTCAGTCGATCCATGCTTGTGGTGAGGGAGATGAGGCCTACGGCAGTCAAGGCGCTGTCAAAGCTGCCATAGGCAGGACCGAGAATAATCTTGACTGCCCTTTTCTGTACCCTTTCGAGTAGTAGCAGCTGGGTGGCGATGGGGGAGGGGGACCAGGCGGAGGAGGTCAGTTTGGGCAGGATGAATAGCCTGTAGGTATTTTGAGGCTCCAGAAGTGGGACACCAAGGGACTTGAGGCGACACAGCACGTGAAGGTTGTACGAGGCACACCTCACGATGTCTGTAACGTCCTGCGTCCTGCGTCGAGCGGATGACTGTCCGGCGTGAGGA
>NC_061830.1:424944-442444 GCF_019202785.1 Penaeus chinensis
AGTCGTGAGCTGCACTACCGAGGTATATAAAGCTCTCTGAGACTTTGATGTTTTCACCGCAAGCACGTACCGACTGCACAGGGTCTCCTAGTAGGCCCCCAAAATCCTGGATCTTGGTCTTGGTCCAGGAGACCTCTAGCCCCAGGGGCTTTGCTTCACTGCTAAATGCATCAAGAGCCGCCACTAGGGTTTCCAGAGATTCAGAGAGAACAGCAACATCATCAGCAAAGTCAAGGTCTGTAACCTTGATATTGCCCAGAGTTGCTCCACAGTGACTTTGGACAGTAGTTCTACCCAGTATCCAATCCATGCAAGTGTTGAAAAGTGTTGGTGCAAGAACACAGCCTTGCCTCACACCTGAACTAACAGAGAAGCTCGACAGGCCCCCACCACACTTTACAGCACTTTCAGTGCCTGTATACAGGTTTGCTATTAGTCCAATAATCCTTGTTGGAATTCCTCTTAGCCTCAGGATCTCCCAGAGTGATTCGCGATGTACCGTGTTAAACGCCTTCTTGAGGTCGATGTAGGCTGCGAGCAGCCCACGTCCGAACTCACGACGGCACTCTACAATGACTTGAAGCACCAGGATGTGGTCTATTGTGGACTTACCAGGAGTGAATCCAGATTGCTCCGGCCTTTGGTGCCTTAACAGATGGTCTCTGATACGTCTCAGTAGGATTTGTGCGAGTACCTTGCCTGGTACACTGAGTAGTGTAATGCCTCGGTGATTGCTGCAGTCCCAGCGATCCCCTTTCCCCTTCCAGAGAGGGATAACCACACCCCTCAGCAGGTCAAGGGGAAAGGTACCAGTCTGCCAGATGGCAGACAGGACTGCATGCAAGCCCCTTGCCATAGGTTCTCCACCAGCCTTTAACAATTCAGTCAGGGAGGGTGGATCCTCGCTGATGGGTGGGTCTGGCAGAGGAATCTGAACATTACCCGCATCCATGTTAAATGTTGGTGGATCATCCTTATACAACTGCTCAAAATACTCAGCCCAACGCTCACGCACCCCATCAGGATCTGATATTATCTGGCCACTTGCTAAGCGGACTGCAGGGCTTGGAGTTCAGCTTTCTCAGGGCTTGGTAGGCAGGACGAAGGTCATTTACTAAGAAATGGCTTTCAACCTCCTCTGCAAGATTACTGATAAACTGTCCTTTTTCCCTTCTCAATAGTGACCTAGTCCTGCGCACCAGAGAACGGTGCAAGTTGCGATCCCCTGACAATCGAGCCGCATGACAAGCATCTGTGGCTTCCAGTGTCTCCTGCGAGATGGAATTCTGTCTTGCTCTTGGGCGTACACCAATGGATTCCTGATCTGCTTCAAGCGTTTCACGCTTGAAGGTATCCCACATAAGAACAGGGTCTGTCAGGCCCTCGAGTGCTGTGAGACGACCAGAGATAGCCTCGGCAAACCCCCGGGCACACTCGTCCTCCCTCAGTCTGTCCAAATGAAACACCCTAGGGTGTTCATTTGGGCAACGGGGGGTTCTAAAGTGGACCCGGAGAGTAGCCACAACTAATCTATGATCAGTTCCACAGAACTCGGCACTTCGATACACCCTGCAGTTCTGGAGGATCCTCCACCGAATGGTAACGAGGATGTGGTTGACCTCCTTGGCCACACTACCCGTACCGCTGTACCAAGTCCAACGATGCGGGTCAGAACGCTGATACCAGGAGACAGAAATCCTCAATTTCTGGGACCTAGCAAAGTCACGGAAAAGGAGGCTATTCTCGCTGCCAGCATCAGCTCCTGAGCCATGAGGACCAACAGACATCTCGTAGCCAGCTGTATGTATGTATGTGTGTGCGTGTATATATATATATATATATATACATACATACATATGTATGTGTGTGTATATATATATATATATATATATATATATTTATACATACCTACGTGTTTATATATATAATAAATACATATATATGTATATGTTATATATATGTTTATATATTGATATATATAGATTGATAGATAGATAGGTGTGTGTGTGTGTGTGTGTGTGTGTGTGTGTGTGTGTGTGTGTGTGTGTGTGTGTGTGTGTGTGTGTACATATGTGAATCTCTCTCTCTCTCTCTCTCTATATATATATATATATATATATATATATATATATATATACACACACACTTATGTGTATGTGTGTATACACATATGTGGGGTGCAAGCCAGCACCTCATCAGCCGGTCTCAAGCCCGGATAAATGGGGAGGGTTAGGGTCAGGAAGGACATCCGCCTGTAAAACCTCACTAAAACTTTACATGGAATGGGCCCAAAAAGTAGAGTCACCAATGCTAGGATGTTATCCGTTACTGACCCCCAGATACATACATTAAATGTCGGAACCATGACAGGAAGAGGCCGGGCTCTGGCAGATAGTATGAAAATTAGAAAAGTGGACGTGCTATGTGTGCAGGAAACAAGATGGAAGGGGTATAAGGCGAAATAATTTGGCGAGGGTACAAGTTGATATATGGAGGAGCAAACGAAGAGAAAAGAAATGGAATTGAAATTATTTTATCGCGTAACATGAAAGATTTAGTGACGGAGGTGATCAGAAAGAGTGATATAATCATGTAGATACGATTAGCCTTTGGAAACTTCTCGATGAATATGCTTAGTGTGTTGATGCACAGATGAAGAAAAAGAACAGTTTTGGGCGGCACTACAAGAACTGGAAAACGTTGATGCAAGTGAAAGATGTATAATTGGAGGAGATAAGAATAGCCATGTTGGTAGCGGCAATGATGCCATCAGTCGTATACGGAGGAAATGCTTATGGAAATGGAGATGAGAACGGAGAGAAGATAATTGACCTAGCTTTATCCTTCGATATGGGAATAGGAAATATCCTATTCCGTAAGAGAAATGAACACTTTATTACTTACAAAAAGGGTGATAGAGTAAGTCAAAATGACTTCCTTTTATATCGAAGGCGAAACATTTGGGAGATTGAAAACTGCAAAGTAATACCTGGAGATTATGTGACTGCGCAGCACCGCTTGGTTGTCATTGATCTCACCATAGTCAAAGTCAAAACACTTTATTCCATTAATTACAATGGTTCTTCTTTTTACATAGATTGTAGCATCGTACAGTAATACAAAATAAGTAGAAACAATAGCAAATACATTGGTGGGGGAGATATAAAATAAAATTAAATAGAATATGATGGTCGCATCATTAGAAATAGAGTTACATAGTTTGGCTTTGTGTGTAAATGCCTTAAGTCATTGTCAATTTAAGAGATACTCCTTTATTTTTTTATTTTTTTTAATAATAAGGTTGGAGATGTTTCTAATATTTTGCGGTAAGTTGTTCCAGATCTCGGGTCCTCGGATTGGCATTTGCCTTGACCCTGTTTCCGTGTATGATTTTTTGACGTGCAGGGAGTTAATCTGCCTGGTTTGGATCGCCTGTTTTGTTACCAATTGTTTGTAGAGGCATTAACAAATGAGGATAATAGCCCTTAATGAATTTATGAATGAGTATACATATATCAAATTGACATTTTTCAGGAACTTTTAACCATTTTAATTTTTTAAGTCATGTTTATTTATGTTGCCTATTGCCACTCTTGCAGTAAAGTTAAGTAGTTTTTATGCTTTTTGTATTTGTGTTTTGTTGGTTGAGCCCCATATGTTGGAGTGCAAGGGTCTATACAACAATAATTCTCGTCTCACCGGGGATTTAGTTTTTAATGTGTTTTAGGTATAAAAGTGTGCCCATCACTTTTTTGTGAATGTTGTCCATGTGTGTTTCGAAAGTCATATATCTGTCTATGTGTACTCCTAGATTTTTCACGAAAATGCTTGGTTTGATATGTTGGCCTTCAAATTCTATGATTGTGTTTATGGGGATTTTGGCAATGTTTTGCCGACTGCCAATAAAGATGTATTGAGTTTTATCGGGATTTAGTTTGATGCCGTTGTTGTCAAAATACATCTTTGCTTCTGTAAGAGTCTGTTGCGTATTTCTCATCAATTCTTATAAATTGCTTACAGGGGCAGCGTGAAGAAACTGAGTCATCAAGGAGACAGTTGTTTGCAATGTGTGATAGATCGTTTATAAATATAGTGAACAGGATCGGGCCTAATATGGAGCCTTGTGGGACACCGAAAGAGACTGTTTTTTTAGTTGACATATCACGAATTTTGACTGGCTGCGTTCTTGTGGATAGATAACTTCTGAACCAATAGTTGTTTATTCCATGATTTTTCATTTTGTTAAGCAGGATTTTATGGTTGACACTGCAAATGCTTTTGACAGATCACACAATGTGAGTAGATTTATTTGATTCTTGTCTATGTTTACATAAATTTTGTTTGTGATTTTTTAGTAAAGCTGTTCCAGTGGATAGCTTACATATAAATCCATGTTGCGTTTCGGAATTAAGGTGATTGGATTCTAAGAATGTTCATAGTTGATTTGCAACAATCTTTTTTTCCAGCACTTTAGATATCACTGGGAGTAGTGATAGAACGATAATTGTTCAGTTGTTCTGCATCTCCTGATTTGAAAATGGGTGTTATGATGCCATGTTTCCACAGTGATGGGTAGGTACCAGTGACTACGGATGTGTTTATAATGACACTTGAATAGAAAGCTATTGCGGGTAAGCTTTCTTTGATTAATCGAAAAACAATGTTATCCACACCTACAGCATTTGTTTTACGTAAGTGTTAAGACTGTTGTTTCCACTCCTATTGGCTGTGGTCTGAAAGCATTTGTTAAGAGCCTTGTCCTGGTTGTGTTTTGTGGGGCCAAGGATGCAGCTGTCTGTTCATAGGTGAGTCTACTGATATTTGCGAAGTAGTCGTTTAGATGTTCTATACTACTTAAAGAATCTAGGGACGTGTCTATGTGGTGTTTTTTGCTTGGTGCTAACGTTTTAATTGGCGTCTTGTTTACAGTCGTTAAACTTATTTTGAAAATAAATTTAATGTTTTAACATTTTTCTTTTTTTGTATATACTCAGAATAAAGGGCGATATCAGTTTTATTTGTTTTGAGAAATTTGTGTGTCGTTTCGGTCATGTATAGCTCTTTTGATGTTCTCATTTATCCATGGGGTAGGGGTGGGGGAACGTCTAACAGTTTTGGTCTGAAGTGGAGCAGTGGCATCTATGCTATTTTTTAGTACGTTCGAGAGAATGTCTACTTGTTTGTTAACGTCATCTATTGTAAGAATCTCTGAGAGGGTGGACTGTCTGGCACTAATATTTTGACAAAGTGATTGGGGATCGTAATTTGTCAGGTCACGGGAAGTTTTTATGACTGGTTGTCGCTTGGGAGTTTGTTCGTCTTCTACGTTTGCTTGGTGTTTCTCTATGATGCTTGAGGGTGAAGAAAACACCTATGAAAACTATAGTAGGTTCATTGGAGAACAGCTCTGACAAAATTAATACGGAACTCTTCATGTTCCTCTGCCCCACACGCCAGGCTCCGTCTGCGATTTGTGATCCTGATAGGTTTATTAATAAGCTGATTTAATTTGTTTTTCTTAATGATCACGGCTAATTTTGCATTAGGTTTGTTTAGGTCATCGTTTAAGTCACCCAAGATGAAAAAAGGTTTACTTTTCATTGACATTTCTCTAAAAACATCTCCGAGGTAATCAAATGATTCAGCTGTAGCATGCGAGTGTCTATAGAGATTGTACCAATAATGAAGGAGGGGTACATACTACTTTGCACAGTTACCCAAATGTCCTCTACAGCTGTATTATTTACAACTGTGATGGAAATTACATTTGATTTAAAGGTGTCCCTTACGTATATGCATACTCCTTCACCTCGCCCTGCATTACATCTATAAACATTGAAATTTTGAATGTTAATGAAATTACTTGACATTTCCTCATGAAGCCACGTTTCACTAATGCAGAGGATGTCGATATTTCTCTCCGTGATCATCATTTCAATTTCTTCAAAGTGACCGAGGTGAGATTGCGCACTATGTTTTATTTTGATTGTATAGCATGATGTGACCTTTGGTTTTGCTGACTGTGTGAGTGCGTCAAACAAGCTGATCGTTCTTGTACTTGTTTTTGTTCAAAAATACATTTTTAGGGAAAACATCTGAATTTGTGAAAAGTTCTGGGTGTATGGCTTTGCCTCTGATAGTTACTGTGAAACTAGAATAATATTGATGTGTCATGTTTGTCTTATATGGTTGTGCATTTGATATGTTTTCAAATTCTTTGGTAAGGAAGTCTTCTATGTCTTCTTCCTCTGTGTAAGGGTGACAACTAGTGGTGTATAAGTACACTACCTGGGAACGTTCTAGTGTAGTGTAGTGTAGTGGTTTGGATATTTGGCGCTCCTCGCGTGCTTTGCTTCTCCCTTTTCTGGAGGTGACGGTGACGAAACCTTCCATATCCTGCTCGTTTGTTTTTTGCGCTTCCGGTCGTTCTGTGATGTTGACGACGACCGTGGGCCCCTGTGTTGGTGAGGGGGTGGTAGAGGGGCAGGGACTCCAGGCACTTGGTGATGTGTTGCGTCGTCCCACTGGCGGTTGGGTGGAAGATGTTTTTCTCTGTTCTTCCTCTTGCTGTTCTTTATATTATGTAATGTGAACAATATTGTATTAAGAGCTGGAAAGGAAATACTGGGCGAGGGTAGTGGAAAGGTATGGGAAAATAATTAAATTTGGTGGTTTAAGGAAGAAGTACAAGAGAAAGTGGGTGCTAAGAAGAAAGCCAAGAAAAAATGGGAAGAAAGTCAACTAGATGAAGACAGAGCAGCATATAAACAATGTTGCAAGGAAGCTAAGAAGCATACGACCATCTGTATGAAAAATAGAACTAGAGAAGAGATGAAACCTGCACTAAAGAAGATGAAAAATGGAAAAGCTACGGACCCGATGACATACAAGTGGAGGTATGGAAGGCTTTGGGAGAAGGAGTTTGTTCGTCTTCTACGTTTGCTTGGTGTTTCTTGAGGGTGAAGAAAACACCTATGAAAACTATAGTAGGTTCATTGGAGAACAGCTCTGACAAAATTAATACGGAACTCTTCATGTTCCTCTGCCCCACACGCCAGGCTCCGTCTGCGAGTGTTTATTGCCAGACGTGTGACTACAGAGACAAACTAAAATGTTGTACTCTATAAATCATACAGTCTCACTCTTTCATATAGGTGATATGCTACACATCAATATAAATTAAAAATAATTTTCTATATTTCACATGGTATAACATATCACACAAAAGGAAGTGTGTATAATATAATCACATAATTATCACTATATACGTACGATAATACTGGCATCATAATCCGTATGTAATGGCATCACAACATGGCATTCACAACTCACATCATTATCACAACTCACTTCATTATCACAACCCACAGAGTTGACATCTTGCATGGATTAATGAAAGAGATAATGGGAAGGGAAGCAATACGAGAAAAGTGGAGAAAAAAGCACTTTAATACCAATCTTCAAAGAGAGTTGTGAGAACTTTCGGGGTATTAAGCTGATTTCTCACACTTTGAAACTACTGGAAAGGATTTTGGACTCGCGACTTAGACAAATAGTGCGCATTGGCCGACAGCAACTTGGTTTTATGAAAGGGATCAGAGCAGCTGACGGTATCTTCTCTCTCAGGCATAGAGAAATACTAGAAGCAAAGAGTGCTGCATATGGTCTTCATCGACTTAGAGAAAGCTTATGACCGAGTGCCACGCCAAGAAGTCTGGAGAGGGTTACGAGAGCGAGAAGTACAAGAAAAATACGTAGGAATGATCCAGGAATGCTATAAGGACGTAACAACGGGTTAGAAGCACAGTGGGCATGACAAAACAGTTCGAAGTAAAGGACAGCTTACACCTGGGATCGGCACTTAGCCGACTGCTATTCAAAATAGTGTATGATGTCATCACGGAAAATGTGAGAGAAGAACCACTATGGTGCGTATTGTATGCTGATGATATTGTGCTAGTGGCAGAAAACAGAAGAGTGCTAGAAAGGAAACTAGAAGAATGGAGGTTTGCATTAGAAAGCAGAGGAATTAGAATAAGCAGGTCCAAGACAGAATATTTCACCACAGATATAGATGGCGACCAACTATCCACAATAAAGCTAGTTGGGGAGAACCTTTAAATATCTAGGTTCAATGGTCAATTAAACTGTCGGAATGGATAAGTAAGTTTAATTCGGAATTCAAAGTGAATGGAATAATTGGAGAAAAGTGTCAGGAGTGTTGTGCGATAGGAGAGTTCCAAAGGTAAGATGCATAAGGCCGTAGTCAGACCAGCCTGAACTTGCGGCCTAGAAGCAGCACCACTGAAGAAATTAGAAGAAAAGAAGTTGGACGTAGCTGAGATGAAGATGTTGAGATGGATGGGTGGAGTCACAAGGAGAGGCAGAATAAGAAACGACTACATCAGAGGTACAGTGAAAGTAGTGGAAATTTCCAAGAAGATTCAGGAAGCAGGACTAAGACTATTTTTATTTTATTTTTTATTATATATATGTGTGTGTGTGAGAGAGAGAAAGTTTGAAATCAACTTAAAAAAGTGCTTACTTGGCCGACTATGACCAAATGCCCATTGGTCAGACGCTCCGCAGATTTATTTCCGGCAACCCGGGAACCGATCGCGAGGCCCAAGGGCGACGTCCTCGCGCCCAACAGGCCCTCAGGGTTTCCTTCCGCCTCCCGGAGCGAGCGGAAGCCAAAATTAAACTCCGCTAACAACTATCTCCTAATAATCTTGGCGAGAGAAAGTTCGCAGTTGACAGTTTAATTGACTCGGCAGATGTGTGCCTCCGCGGAGCGTCCAGGTTGTAAGGAAAAATATATTTTTCGCGCAGAAATTCCGAAAACACTTTCTATAAACATCGATTCTTTTGTACGCGTGGTTTTCCTGCTCATTTCCGGTGGCTGGCAACAGGCGCGGCCGGGAGGGGAAGAAATTAATGAAAATTAGCGAAAGGAGAGAAAGAAAAAGGATAAAAAAAAAAGAGCGCCGGCCACTGCTCATTTATACTATATCCACCATCACAAACGGCATGTCTGATGAAGTTAAAGCTTTGTGTTGCCTCTCTGTGTATCACTATGTCCTGACAGCAGACATGTGATGTGATGCAGCGAATGATCTGGAGGGGAAGACCAGGTAAGATTTTCTTTTTACGATTCTGTGATCTCTTTCTCTCTCTGTCTCTCGCTCCCTTTCCCTCTCCCTCCCCCCCCCCCCCTCCTCAACGCTCAATCTCTCTCTCTCTCTCTCTCTCTCTCTCTCTCTCTCTCTCTCTCTCTCTCTCTCTCTCTCTCTCTCTCTCTCCTCTCTCTCTCTCTCTCTCGCTCCCTCCCTATATATATATATATATATATATATATATATATATATATATATATATATATATATATATTATATATATTTATATATATTATATATATATATATTATATATATATATATATGTGTGTGTGTGTGTGTGTGTGTGTGTGTGTGTGTGTGTGTCTGTGTGTGTGTGTGTGTGTTTCAGGAATCTCGGGACGAGTGTTAACAAAAACCGTTACTTTTTTATTCTTTAAACTTCAAATCACAACGGTTCGAGGTAATAACACCCATTTTTAGCGTAAAAAAATAATTGTAAAATAGGATTTAAATCATTATCCTTCAATTTAAATAGATTTGTATATAGATACACATGCACACACACACACACACACACACACACACACACACACATACATATATATATATATATATATATATATATATATATATATACATACATATATATATATATATATATATATATATATATATATATATAAATGCATATGTATATGTATATATATACATATATAAATAAAGTTATATATTAAAGTTGTTTCTTTTTACAAAAAAAGTGAAGATCATAATCAAACTGAGTATTATACAATATATCTAAATAGTATATATATGAGATCATGAATTGTTATAGCTCATCTATTATCATATATACATATGTATGTGTGTCCTCCTGTCACCTTTCACTCCAGTCCCCTTGCTCTGTGACGCCGAAGCAGGCGAGGACGCCCTCAGCCAGCGACGAATGACTGCCGCCCCCAACCGACCTGCGGCTGCACCGCCTCCCGCCGGAGTGTCGCAAAGCCGGACGCCATCCTCAGCGCTGGGAAACGCCGCGAGGCCATCATTTCTTGGCGCTGAAAAAATGGGCCTCATTTTTAAGGTTTTGGAGTAGAGTCCGGGGAGCCTTCTTGATTTCGAGATGACTTAGATAAGAGATAAAAAATCGGTTTCGCCGAAAAGAGGAGGGCGCCGACGAGGAGGGGCGCGTGATAGATTCCGCGAGGAGAGACAGGAAAGAGAGTCGAGAGGAGGAGATGAGTGATCGGCCGCGGGCGAGCCCTCCGTCTTGCAGTGTGATTGATGAAAACCTCTTTTTTGAAGGCGTGAAAAGTTGCCAGAACCAGATTCTCCTTTCCAAACTGTCACGGGCAGCGCCGAGGGGCACGGGCAGCGCCGAGGGGCACGGGCAGCGCCGAGGGGCACGGGCAGCGCCGAGGGGCACGGGCAGCGCCGAGGGGCACGGGCAGCGCCGAGGGGCACGGGCAGCGCCGAGGGGCACGGGCAGCGCCGAGGGGCACGGGCAGCGCCGAGGGGCACGGGCAGCGCCGAGGGGCACGGGCAGCGCCGAGGGGCACGGGCAGCGCCGAGGGGCACGGGCAGCGCCGAGGGGCACGGGCAGCGCCGAGGGGCACGGGCAGCGCCGAGGGGCACGGGCAGCGCCGAGGGGCACGGGCAGCGCCGAGGGGCACGGGCAGCGCCGAGGGGCACGGGCAGCGCCGAGGGGCACGGGCAGCGCCGAGGGGCACGGGCAGCGCCGAGGGGCACGGGCAGCGCCGAGGGGCACGGGCAGCGCCGAGGGGCACGGGCAGCGCCGAGGGGCACGGGCAGCGCCGAGGGGCACGGGCAGCGCCGAGGGGCACGGGCAGCGCCGAGGGGCACGGGCAGCGCCGAGGGGCACGGGCAGCGCCGAGGGGCACGGGCAGCGCCGAGGGGCACGGGCAGCGCCGAGGGGCACGGGCAGCGCCGAGGGGCACGGGCAGCGCCGAGGGGCACGGGCAGCGCCGAGGGGCACGGGCAGCGCCGAGGGGCACGGGCAGCGCCGAGGGGCACGGGCAGCGCCGAGGGGCACGGGCAGCGCCGAGGGGCACGGGCAGCGCCGAGGGGCACGGGCAGCGCCGAGGGGCACGGGCAGCGCCGAGGGGCACGGGCAGCGCCGAGGGGCACGGGCAGCGCCGAGGGGCACGGGCAGCGCCGAGGGGCACGGGCAGCGCCGAGGGGCACGGGCAGCGCCGAGGGGCACGGGCAGCGCCGAGGGGCACGGGCAGCGCCGAGGGGCACGGGCAGCGCCGAGGGGCACGGGCAGCGCCGAGGGGCACGGGCAGCGCCGAGGGGCACGGGCAGCGCCGAGGGGCACGGGCAGCGCCGAGGGGCACGGGCAGCGCCGAGGGGCACGGGCAGCGCCGAGGGGCACGGGCAGCGCCGAGGGGCACGGGCAGCGCCGAGGGGCACGGGCAGCGCCGAGGGGCACGGGCAGCGCCGAGGGGCACGGGCAGCGCCGAGGGGCACGGGCAGCGCCGAGGGGCACGGGCAGCGCCGAGGGGCACGGGCAGCGCCGAGGGGCACGGGCAGCGCCGAGGGGCACGGGCAGCGCCGAGGGGCACGGGCAGCGCCGAGGGGCACGGGCAGCGCCGAGGGGCACGGGCAGCGCCGAGGGGCACGGGCAGCGCCGAGGGGCACGGGCAGCGCCGAGGGGCACGGGCAGCGCCGAGGGGCACGGGCAGCGCCGAGGGGCACGGGCAGCGCCGAGGGGCACGGGCAGCGCCGAGGGGCACGGGCAGCGCCGAGGGGCACGGGCAGCGCCGAGGGGCACGGGCAGCGCCGAGGGGCACGGGCAGCGCCGAGGGGCACGGGCAGCGCCGAGGGGCACGGGCAGCGCCGAGGGGCACGGGCAGCGCCGAGGGGCACGGGCAGCGCCGAGGGGCACGGGCAGCGCCGAGGGGCACGGGCAGCGCCGAGGGGCACGGGCAGCGCCGAGGGGCACGGGCAGCGCCGAGGGGCACGGGCAGCGCCGAGGGGCACGGGCAGCGCCGAGGGGCACGGGCAGCGCCGAGGGGCACGGGCAGCGCCGAGGGGCACGGGCAGCGCCGAGGGGCACGGGCAGCGCCGAGGGGCACGGGCAGCGCCGAGGGGCACGGGCAGCGCCGAGGGGCACGGGCAGCGCCGAGGGGCACGGGCAGCGCCGAGGGGCACGGGCAGCGCCGAGGGGCACGGGCAGCGCCGAGGGGCACGGGCAGCGCCGAGGGGCACGGGCAGCGCCGAGGGGCACGGGCAGCGCCGAGGGGCACGGGCAGCGCCGAGGGGCACGGGCAGCGCCGAGGGGCACGGGCAGCGCCGAGGGGCACGGGCAGCGCCGAGGGGCACGGGCAGCGCCGAGGGGCACGGGCAGCGCCGAGGGGCACGGGCAGCGCCGAGGGGCACGGGCAGCGCCGAGGGGCACGGGCAGCGCCGAGGGGCACGGGCAGCGCCGAGGGGCACGGGCAGCGCCGAGGGGCACGGGCAGCGCCGAGGGGCACGGGCAGCGCCGAGGGGCACGGGCAGCGCCGAGGGGCACGGGCAGCGCCGAGGGGCACGGGCAGCGCCGAGGGGCACGGGCAGCGCCGAGGGGCACGGGCAGCGCCGAGGGGCACGGGCAGCGCCGAGGGGCACGGGCAGCGCCGAGGGGCACGGGCAGCGCCGAGGGGCACGGGCAGCGCCGAGGGGCACGGGCAGCGCCGAGGGGCACGGGCAGCGCCGAGGGGCACGGGCAGCGCCGAGGGGCACGGGCAGCGCCGAGGGGCACGGGCAGCGCCGAGGGGCACGGGCAGCGCCGAGGGGCACGGGCAGTGCCGAGGGGCACGGGTAGCGCCGAGGGGCACGGGCAGCGCCGAGGGGCACGGGCAGCGCTGAGGGGCACGGGCAGCGCCGAGGGGCACGGGCAGTGGCGGGAGGAGATGGGGCGAGGCCGAGGGCGCTGGCGGCCGAAAAGCGTTGCTTGTCGCTCCCGCCTCGCATCTATCATTTAGGTGGTAATTATGAGTGGGGCGGCGAGATAAACTGCTTTGTAGGCAAATTATGAATAATGTAGCCGGTTGGCGAGGAGAAAATTAATACCTCAAGGCCCGAGGAACGAAAATGGATAGCCGGCTTATGGGAGGATTTTTCTGCCTTGGAAAATGTTTCTGGCACGAAAGACAATGGGCAAATAGTAACGAGTACATGTGTAGGACTAAGTAGCCAAAAAATAAACGATTTTTTTACAGTTATTGTAGTTCAAGCGACACATCCACCAGCAATAAAGTTTAACAAAAATGGGAACAGTGAATGCGGAATGTAAGAGAAAATCAGAAAAAAATACACGGTGAGCTAAGTAAAAATCTCATTATCGCCAAAGAGTGAAGGACCGGGACGTGAGTGTGAAGCGAATGCACGAACTGTAATGAAATTCCGTTGGAACGCGCCCGCGGGAGGGAGTGTGAAACAAACATTAACCAAGACAACAGTCGGGCTGACGGAGGGGGCATGTGGAAAGAAATGGCGAAAGAGACCATAGAAAAAAGAGAAAAGCTTTGGTGGTTCAAAAAACGATATATGCATTTGATAGAGTTCCTTTGGTTATATAATTTTCAATCATGAAATATATAATTTTCAATTATAATATGTAGTAAGCTATTAGGAAACATTTCACTTAAATTGGACCACGCAAAAGAACATAAATTACCCAAAGCCAATAACAGTTTATAGAAACTGCACAAGCTATTACGCAGTTCATCAACGAACTTATGAGCAGGCTTCTGATAAACCACACTAGAACGTAATGAAGAAAACATAATTTGATAATAGAGCAGTTTGATTAATTGTAGTCAACCGTAATAAAAAAATAAAAAAATAAAAAAGTTACAAAAGCATTGTGCGTTGTAAAACACTTGAATGTTGTAATACTAATGTAAACGTCAGAAAAAAAATAAAGTAAACAGTAATAGAGAAAGGCATTCCTGAATAATGGAAGGGGAGAAAATACGGCAGCCGGATTATAATCAAGTAGCCTAGGTGTATTTCATTGTGTGGTTTGGTAATGGATAGCCTGATCAATTATGTGATATTAAGGCTGTAATGTAGGGCATATTTTTATCGAAAGGGTGGCGTCCTTACAAATAGCCAGAGCTTTTATTGGAGTAATATTCCTCCCTTGGATGAAGTCGTTTATTCGCGGGGAATCGATGAAACAACAATTCGCAGCAATTTGGGGAATAAAGTCTACGCGATCGCTTCGCCGCATTCAATTACACAACTAATAGCCAATAAGCATTTAATTCGCGCGCAACACTCTCACAGGCGTAAAAGATAGATCAAAGTTGTATTTTTCCCCCGGGATGTAATTCGAATGGGCACGTGTTCTCCCGCCTAGATCCCCGGCAAGTATAGAGGCAAACTTTTCTATTATATTCTGGATAAAGCCTTAAAGTGCGAGCGGAGTGCTCGTCTATCGTCGGTCAGTAAACACAGACGAAAAAACTTTCATATGCAGAACTTGCATATGAATCGGCGCAATTAAGTGTGCAGTGACTGACTATAACGAGTATTGATCTCACAGAATTTCGAGTGCGAGCGCTGGCGGTCTTTAGATTCATCCCATACGAGATGACTATTACGACTTGTTTATATTCGGATGAGGTATTTCTGGCACTTTTGTCTGCGTTGCCCCGGATTCTGCATCCACAAAATATGTCTGTCAATTTCACTGCTGCTGATTTCAGTTAAGCAGAACATGAAGAGTGATTTTCCTTTATCACTTTCATTACATTTGATTCTACATTTGGATGTCAGTAATGAATGTTTTATGTTGGGCATTGGCATCGAACTATTAAGTATTGAGGGTTAGACATATTGCTGGTTTATTATCCACAAACACAGTAAAAATGCTATTTGTAGAGCAAACAAAACAAAACAAAATCTGTTATAAACAACAGCTCTCGTCCACTTTGACAAAAATGACAAAATGTTCCTCAGCATCATCTAAACAATGGCGAGTCGCGTCCGGTCACACCCACACTTCCCATTCTTCACAGCCCAGTCCTGGCCAGTGACCATTGGATTTTACCAAATGTTTTCAGCATAAATAAATGTGCCTGTAGCAGTATTGCGTCATCTGCTGTACGTAGTTATATTAACGTATGTACAGTATTTTGATTACATTGCTATTAATAATATTGTTATCAACTTTATGATTGATATGACCGTTATCATTGATAGCGTGATTGTTTTCGTTTTATCATAATCATTAATACCCTTTTCATCATAAAGAAACTAAAGGAAAATACGTTCATTGACGTGAATACACTAAAACCAAAGTTATTTAAAAAAAACACATTGGTTGAACACAACAGTTGTAGTTTTATTCGCAGCACAAGCACTTATGAAATATATATATATATATATATATATATATATATATATATATATATATATATATATATAATGCAAGTGTAGTAAATCTTGACTAAAGAACGAATGGACGAACCTTGGGAGAATGTACAAGTTACCTCTTGACAAACACGAGGCTGTTCAATGCCGGCCACTGAGAGCTTCCAGGAATGTGTGTGTGGTTGGGGGGGGGGGGGTGGTAAATGCTGTGACAAATGGGCTTTGCCGTTTTAAGTACTTTCATTAGCACATTGTTTTGTGAATTTTATTCTAGTTATCTTTTAAATCTCAGCATACAAGAGCACATTCTGCCTTCTGAAATTACTAATGTATATTTTTACCTTTTACAATACAGTTTTAACATTTCTCAATTATCTTTGAATAAGCTTTTTACGAGCAAGGATTTGTTTTAAAGAAAATCACGGGGATCTGATAGGGGAGAAGTCACCGCCCTGAAAGGGTATCCGTGGTAGGGGGCCTCTCATAAATGTATCATCAAAGTGATGATGCCCGTGAAGCGGGTCGAAAGAATAAGGGCCTATGTAGGTGGGCCCTGTTAACCCATGAAAAAATAGACAAAAAGTATTAAGGTTCCCTCATAAACCCTCAAAGAAGTGTGGGAGTCTGTGTGGTAGAGTGGTGATGCATCAAAATACTCCTTCATATAATTAAGTTAGCTCTTCACACCCAACTTTCACAAAATAAGGCAGATTACGAGGTCAGATACAACTTTTCTCTGGTTCGACGCCATCTCACTGTAAGACCCATGGGGGATACACAAAACACACGTTCGGTCTTAACACTCAGCTTATTTGTGGGAATCCACCCCTTACATAGACGAGGGAAAACAAAGGAATACAAAGTTTCTAATACTTCCAATACAATTTGTTTTGAAAAGAATCTAAAACACATTAAAGAGGTAGTAAAAAGTAAAACTTAATTATAAAATTCATAATTAATAAAACAAACCAAAACAAATATATAGCAGAAGCATTACACAAAATAAGACTCGTATCCAATCCTCTAAGACTTTAAAAATAACCAAAAATATCACAGAACATAATGTAAGGTAGAAAATCAATACTTAGTAGCTAAAACAAAGCAGGGAAATGTACCAAATACATTTGTAATTAGGACTCGAAAAACAAACAAACAAACAGGCAAACAAAGCTTCGATTGTCTTACCAAATAACAATACTACAAAATGAGCGAGTAAGACAAAATACAGAATAAAAACGGCAAAACTAAAATCAGTCTTAGCAAATAAATTCAATTTAAAAATAACAAATAAGAGCAGCACTCTGGTAAAATAATATTAACTTCTATAAGATCCGATTATAAAAATTAAAAAGGAAAGGTTAATCATTGCCAAAAAAATGAAACAATTACTTTGAAATGGAGAGTAATTTGAATGAATGTCAGTCTAATGGTCAGAGTGAACATCTAAAAGGGCAAGCCATAAGATATGGGGAGTGACAGCCGATCCGTAGGTCATATGTCCTCCGGTATCTTCATACTTTTACTTGAAAAAAGAAAAAACATCATGAGATAGGCATGGAGTCTTTGGTCTAGGTAGTTTTGAGAGGAAATCTTGGAGTACAAGGGAAATATATAGAATAGGGAAGTTACTAGAGAGAGGAAAGAGTAAGAAAACAGTATAGAATAGAATAGAAGAAAAGAACAACTGTATCAAGATAAGAAAAGGACCGATGCTAGACTAGGCTGGAAAGAGAAATAAACCAACAAACTTCTGAAAGAATGTTTGTTGAAGGGAAAAGAAGAGACATAGAAACTAGGAGGGGGAAAGGAAGAGACACAGAAGCTAGGAGAGGGAGAGGATGAGACACAGAAGCAAGGAGAGGGAGAGGAAGAGATACGGAAGCTAGGTGAGAGAAAGGAAGAGACAAGGGAGCTAGGAGAGGGAGAGGAAGAGACACGGAAGCTAGGAGAGGGAGAGGAAGAGACACGGAAGCTAGGAGAGGGAGAGGAAGAGACACGGAA
>NC_061830.1:462444-464944 GCF_019202785.1 Penaeus chinensis
GTGCTTTGTCTTTGAAAGATTATAAGGACTGAGCTTCAACATAGATAATAGAAATGAATAGATTCCATGATTTAGAATATCTGGAGAGAAACTGTCGCTGGTGGTGCGCCACGCAACCACGAGGTTTCTCCAGCGTGGCGGCGCTTATTCCACTCTGCTCGTGGGGCGTGCAGCTCGTCTTCCTGGCAATCTCATTGGCAGCAGGTGCGGGACGAGTTGGCGCTGGATGCGGAACATCGTCGTCAAGCCAGTTGTTGAAGGCTGTCGAAGTTCAGTTGATACTGTTGGGTCCTCTCTTCGATGATTTTCATCGCTCTTTCTTGTATTCTGTCCAAGATTTTGAGGCTAGTGATGTTTGGTCCTCCTCTCCAGCAGAAAGCTGATTCTTCTTAGGGATGCAAGTTTCTGCGAAGCCCTATTTGACTTTTGAATGTCATTTTTGTTGAATGTGATGCGCAGTATTTCAATTTCCTCTCGTGGTCTTATTTTTTTCCCTTGAAGTGTATTTGGACATCACTGTTCGTCCTCTCGACAACCTTAAGCTGGGTTTTTACTCGTGGCAAAGGAGACCTGCCATTTCTCCCCCCAAGTCGACATTTGTACGAGTCTGTGATTTAGTTTTTCAAGGGCAGCATCCTGTTCACTGGACTCATACCTAAAAGAGAGTGTCCCATCATCCGCAAATGCTTTGGCCTCAGGAATGATGTGAAGCAAGTCATTGAAGAAGACATTCTACAGCAAAGGGCCCAATATGCTTCCTTGAAAGATACCTGTTTTGAGGTCGTAGTAAGTAGAGTGTTTTCCATTGAGAACTACACCCATTTCTCTGTCGAGTAGATATCTTTTTTAAAGGACCAGGAGTTCGCCGTCCACTCCAAATGCTTTCAATTTGGTTAACAAATCTAGGTGCCATACCCAATCAAAGGCTCCCTCAATGTCCAGGGCAAGAACACAAGAGCACTGTCCGCGGTCAAGTGCAGCTGACCAGTCTGCAGTCATTTGTAAGAGCAGGTCGGCTGCAGAACGGTTCTTTCGAAAGCCATATTGACGGATAGACAGAAGATGGTGTTTGTTAAGGTGGTTTGATAGGTGGGAAGATATTATTCTTATAAATATCTTGTTGATGATTGATAGCAAGGAATATTTTATTTTTTGACTGGATTTGTCCCTCTCTTTAGATATAGGGACAATATTACTTCGTTACCAAAGTGTAGGCTATTTGTAGGAGCTTAAGCATGTGTTAAAACTTAAAGTGGGAGGAGATAGCAGATACTTTGCGCACCTCTGGAGCAGCTGAGGGTTAACACTGTTAGGTCCTGTAGCTTTTCTTATGTCTACATTCTGCAGGAGCTTCTCCACTTCTTTATCACTTGTTGTAATCCTGCTTAGTCTCTCATTACTCAAGATGGGACGTGTGGGTGGTTTTTGATCAGTATGGAACTGTCATTTTACTTGAGAAAGGTCTTGTCAGTGTGTCTGTCTCTTCTGCGGAGCTCACTACTTGTGCCCCATCTTTTGTGATTAAAGGTGAGCGAGAATCATCCGTTGTGTTGCCCTGCTTGTCTTTAATAACATTCCACCATAATTTTGTTCCAACTTTACACTCTTTTATTTATTATTTTTTTCTCACATTGCTGAATGGCGCATTTCTGAGTATGTTTGTTGTGCAGCCTGTCTATGGAATTTCTTGTTTCTGTTTGTAGGAGTTCTATTTCACCAGATCCATGTTTGATGTTTGATGTCCGAGGCTCTTTTGCATTGAGGTCCAAACCACGGTTGATCAAAGGACTTCGATGAGTAGTTAAAATGGGGTACAAAACGATTTCGTATCATTAAAATAAAATATTGCCCTGGATTTCATCATCCCATTTTATATGAGACAGCTCTCTGAATCCTGTCCAGTATGCCTTCTCTCCCTTCCACATCGTTTTGGTCGTATTCTCCGCCCTAGCTTCGTGGTCAGATGTCCCGACATAACCAAATGGGACCGAGATTATCGACAGGAGGGTAGGTCAGTGACAACTGAGTCAAGAGACATTCCAGAGCGATGTGATGGAAAATCAACAAAGTTCTGTAGGTCATGGACTGCCATTAGTTCGTTGAAAGCAGATTGTACTCTGTGTTGGTTTAGGTCTCCTAATAATATGAAACGATGGCAGTTATAGGTGGTCATAAGCTGATCAAGGTTTTGCATTAAGAAATCTGTAAGTAGTGTCCCTTGTGATGGCAGTCGGTAGCATCCACAAAGGAGAATACCGCGCCGTTTCTTGTCCACCAGTCTGAAGAGTATTAATTCAGTGCCGTCTGGTAAGGGAAGATCTATGATTTGTAGATGCAGGTTTATTTTGTAGCATAGTGCAATTCTTCCCTGCATATTTTTATCACTATGCATCCAGTTTGAATATCTTGAAATACGTGCATAGTTAGACGGAACCTTGTCATCAAGGATGGTTTCAGCAGCGAATAAAATGTCAGCTTTCTGTTCTCCAACACTGGTGTG
>NC_061830.1:509944-512444 GCF_019202785.1 Penaeus chinensis
ATCATTATAGCATAAATAATAATTAATAGCAACAGTAGTAATAATAGCAATAATTATAATAATAACAATAATAATTATAATAGCAATGATAATAATAATAATAATAATAATAATAATAGTAGTAATAATAATCATTATAATAGTGATGATAACAATAATGATGATGCTAATAATAACACAGTTTATTTAATAAACATATGGTTACACAATTAGAATTATCACTTACCACTGACATTTATGTGTATGATACAGTAAGGTACAGTTATATGATCCTAGATTGCGTTACATTTTGGCCGACAAATTTTAGCGTTAACATCACTGAGGCGTTTTCTTGACTGACGGAATTCCGGGAGATTTCTCCCGCATGTTACGATGCTATTGACAAAATTTACTGCTAAAATAAAGTCTCTCCGATCTTCTCGGGAGGGATTTCCAGCTAATTTTGGCCACTAGGAGGGGAGGTGGAGCTTCATCCGATTATATTACACAAGGATTTTTTCCTGTAGACTTTCTAATTTGTTTTTTTGTTTTTCCAAAGTGTATATGTTTCATAGTGTATATGTAAAGTAAATTTCCACACGTGTCTAATTCACTCCCTCTTACCCATCCACTCTCTCTCTCTCTCTCTCTCTCTCTCTCTCTCTCTCTCTCTCTCTCTCTCTCTCTCTCTCTCTCTCTCTCTCTCTCTCTCTCTCTCTCTCTCTCTCTCTCTCTCTCTCTCTCTCTCTCTCTCTCTCTCTCTCTCTCTCTCTCTCTAGCCTCCGGGCTATAACAGTGGTAACGTGTCGGCCTCTCATCTGAAGGGTCGGCGGTTCGTGCCCCGCCCAGTCGCGAGAAGTTGCACCAGCTGACACACGTTAGCGAGTCGGCATTAGTCGACACAGGCCGGGCTCCCCTCATGGGCATAGCCCATGAAGGCTATATATACTTGATAATATTATATATACTTGGTAATATTCAATATAGAAATCCATATGCCTTTATTCAATGCTGATGTCGGGCGAGTCTTGCCCTCTGCTGACGCATCTGTTTTGGCGAGAGTTTCTTTTTTTCTATTTTCAGTGACACTCAGTTCATCTAAATGCCCGGAGTGCGCTCCGTACAACAACCATTTATTCACACGCGTCCGTTGTCATGCATTGAAACGCCATGTACAGAAAATGAAGCATTCACACACGTCCGCTGAAATGCTGCGTTCAAAAATGAAGCATTCACACGCAATTTCATCACGGTGGCATTGGAAAATATATTGATATAGTGTGTAGGAAACGTTCCTCTGCAATTGCACGCGGAAACTATGTGAGCCGCGTTCTTTAAATCGCCCATTAACGCTGCATTCCCACCATTCTGCACAACAGCTTATAAAATATATTGTTCGGAATCTGTAGCAGCTATCCTATTATACAACATACGGTGAATAAACAAAGTGTGGTTGCGTGAGTGCGCCGCTGAATGTTTATGTATGTCTGCATGTGTGTGAGTTTGGTGTGTTGGCATGTGTATGCAAGGCCGTAATCATACAAAGACCGCTTGTCCGCGGCCGCCCACCGTCCCAGCCAGTGCGTGAAGAAGCCAACAAAGAGAAGGAAATAAAAACCGGAGATGAGAGAGCGGCGCCCGCGAGACGCGGATGCGAAGAGGGTGGAAATTAGCTCAGTTACAGCGGAATCGGGCGTTCTCGAGGCGAGGGCGTGAGGCCTGAGGAGGCTGCAAGCAAAAAAGCCGTCTGTTCGCATTTCTCTCTCTTCGCCAGTATCGTCTCTGGCCGGTCAAGCGGTAGGAGGGGAGGAGAAGATTCCAAAAATGTTTTGTGCCTTCCAACTCTTTCTCTCTCTCTCTCTCTCTCTCTCTCTCTCTCTCTCTCTCTCTCTCTCTCTCTCTCTCTCTCTCTCTCTCTCTCTCTCTCTCTCTCTCTCTCTCTCTCTCTCTCTCTCTCTCTCTCTCTCTCTCTCTCTCTCTCTCTCTCTCTCTCACTATCTCTCTCTCTCTCTCCCCTTTGTTGTACTCTGCGTTGCCAAGCAAAGACTCAATTGAATTTGCGGCAAAGCAAAAATCATTGGATGTTTGCGAAGTCACGGGGTTATCAAGGGAAGGTGCGGCCTCATAGAGCCGAAGTGACATTCGCAGCCATCATCTGAGAATGTAATTAACTCAGGTATTGAAACGCAGCCGCCGCCGTCCTCGCCTCCCCTCGGATCGCGCACATCTTTTGCTCCGACAATGATTGTGTATATCTTACATGAAGAGCTTGGCCGTTGGGCCTTCCTCGTCCCGCTACGCATATGTATGTAGCTGTTTCCCTCGTTCCTCTCTTTCCCATTTGCCCTTCGCTCCGCCCACTCCCGTCGTGCATCTTGTTCCCCTCTTGCCTTCGCGTCCCTCGTGCCCTCGTTTCCCTCGTGCCCTCCCGCCCTGCGCATACCCTGGCACCACGGGGAGCACGCTGTTGGCGGCGGTAGCTGAGCTGACGGGAACCTCAATCAACTTAATGTGACGAAAG
>NC_061830.1:517444-524944 GCF_019202785.1 Penaeus chinensis
ACACACACACACACACACACACACACACACACACACACACACACACACACACACACACACACACACACTCACACACACAAACACAATATATTAGGATTCTATTCTACCCCATTATCATAATTATCATCATTGTTATTGTTATCATTATTGTTGACGTAGTTAGTATTATTGTGATAGCTCTTTTTCGAAGCAATTACATTTCATTTATGTAGTTACACCATCAGTTTATGCATATTTAATATCCACACGACTATCCGGGAGCGCAGGTTAAAAAGAAAGGTAGGAATGGAGGGGAAAGTAAGAGGGAGAAGAAAGGGGAAAGGGGGGGGGGGGGCAGAAGTAACTTAAAGGGGAAAGGGGAATGGCTAATGAGAAGGGGAGGGGGGGAGAGAGGAGGCTCAGAGAGAAAAGGGGAGCTGGGGAGGGAGGGGAGGGAGTCAGAGAACGAAGGAGGAGAGGGAGGGTAGGGAGAAAAAGGAGGGAAGTCGGAGGGGCAGATGTAAGGCTTTTAGTTAGGGGGGGGGGGGGAGTGAACAAGATTTAGGAGTGAGAGATGATGGCAGAGCGGAAAAGAGAGATGGAAAGGAAAAGGGAGACAGGAAGCGAGAATCAGAAGGAGGAGGGTAAAAGAGGGAGTGAGTATCTCTTAATTTTTTTTTATTTCGTGGAAATTTCACGGGTACCGCTAGTAATGATAATGATTGTGGTAATAATAATAATAGTAGTAATAGTAATAATACTATTAATAATGAGAATGAGAATTATAAAGATTATACTACTAATACTAATACTAATAATAATGCTACTACTAATAATAATGATAATAATAATGCTACTACTACTAATAATAATAATAATGATGATGTTGATGATAATAACAATGATAGTAATAGTAACAATAATAGAAATAACAATAATGCTAATAACAATTATGATAATGATAGTAATAATGATAATGGTAATGATGACACTAATCTTAATCATGCTAATAAGGATAAGCACTCACGGCAAGGGCCAGAAGTGCGAATGTAATCCTGTAATCCTTTGGGGCTAAAGAGTGTAAATCAGCCTTTGTGTAGACGCGAAGCAGGAGTTTAATGTTAGTTCAACTTTTCCAGTTTTCCGTGCAATACTTTCAGTTCACTGTTAGTTCTCTTTGTAAAATCCATATTATGATGAAAAGAATGAGAATGACAATGATCGTTATGATAAAGATGTTCATTTGCTGTTGATAATAGTGATGATATTAGGAAGAATGACAGCATAAGTTTGCATGTTTATTTGTTGGACAAGAGAACCGCATGCACAATAGTGAATAAAATATTATGACAAGCGTTTGCGTTGCTGCCAACCAAATTCAGATTTCTCTATCTGACAGCGTGTTTTGTGTGCAGCTGAATATGACTGCTTGTTTATGTGCTATAAATTAATGGCATTATGCAGATGATATCAGATCTGTTGCTGTCCATAATGTAAAAGTAAGCCATGCATATCTGAGTTTGATAAGAGGCAAGAACCTTACAATTGTGTATAAACAAGGAATCGACTTAGCACCCTTTGCATCTTTTCTGTCCATGCGAATATGACGCGACTTCCTCAGTTCCCTTGGGCGAGAAAGAAGTTAACTGCTGGGCTTCACTGGGCTCCGCAAAACACAGACACGGCAGCGTGTCGTATGACTGTAACTTCCACATGGAATAGTAATGATAAGCATTCTCAATATTGTTAGAGGTTGACCGGATGTCGATATTTCAATTATTGCGGAGGCAAATACTAATTTCCATATTTGCTGATGCGGCTATTTTTAGCCATCAAGAGTTTATATCAACGATGCTTAAAAGTTTTAAAGAAAGAAGAGATTAATAAAATGTATTATCATTTTATCAAGAAACTATATTAAGCAAATTATGCAACAGTTACAGTTCATGTGTTAGCAGGCTGCGGCACCAAACGTAGAAGATTAGCCGGACCAGTGTCGATTTTGAGTTCTTGTCCTGGCAAGTTTTGTAAGATTTTCCCAAGAAAGAAGAACAGACAGAAGCAGACAGACAGGCAGATAGACTTTATTTGATTGACTTATCTAAATGTCACGATACAAATTATAGATATATACATATGCATTACATTTGTATCCAGTCCTTCAGGACTTACCCAGACACTGAAGTCATTAAAATATATATAATGATAATAAATATAAAGGGAAATTGTAAATTATCTGTATCACATTTTGTGCGTATAACATTTCAGGGAGTAAATGATAATGCAATTTGCTAGGTTAAACAGAATTTTGTGTGAATCATATATTTTTTTTCTCTCCCCTATGCATTGATAACATAATACACTGTATCTGAAAGAATCCTTTCAAGAGTTTACATTCATTGTCGAGATTTGCAAAATCAGAGATGAATGGGTTACATCTGCTCACCATCAAGTCTGTGTATAGTCGGCAATCAAGTAGAAAATGGTTCTCGTCTTCAATTTCCCCATTCTCACAAAGGACACGTAGCCGCTCCTGTGGAGATAAGTTACAGAAGATAAGCATTATCTTATTATAACGATTTGATAGTCCAATAGTTTTTTTTTCCAGTTACAACGAACAAACATGCTCTGTCTACCTTATCAAAGGCTTTTTGGAAGTCAGTGAAGCAGCAGAATGTGTCCACGCCCTCCTTGAGACGACCAAGAAGCACCGATGTTAATGTAAATATTTGTTCTGCTGTCCCTCTCTCCTCGAAATCCATTCTGCTCCTCAACTAGGATTTTATTCTCTTCCAAGTATTCTTTAGGCCTCTAATTCAACACAGAGAAATACTTTTTTCCCACACAAGATAAGAAGGAAATACCTCTATATTTCAACGGAATTCTCTTATCGTGTACTTTAGTGGGCATGGGAGTGATCGTTGCCATGTCAGATTTCTTTGGTCTAATACTGGCTTCAAAACTCGATCAGCGAATGCATGCAAAAGTACCGAAGAAACATTATTTTTGAAAAGTTCATCTGGCAGCTGGTCTATTTCGCCATTTACAGCCTTTCCATTGTTCTTATCCAAATTGCCATCCTAACTTCATTTAATGATTTTTTTTTTTTTTTTTTTCGAATGATGCTGCATCTCCATTTATTTTACACTTAGTTCCTCTTGCAGTGTTGGAAAAGTAATAAGCCAATCCCTCCGTCGCTTACATTAAAACTATATAATTTTCCAATTGATTTTTCCATTTGTTGATTACTTAAGCATGATCAATTATCACGTTTACAATGTTCATCAAACACGTCCTTGGGTATTTCAGTTTTAATTTTAGGTCTCAGTTAAATGATCTCGTCCCAGAATGATTTAGGATTGTTCACGTCTAACTTCTCTTGTTCAATTTGCCACTGTCTTATGGCAATTGCGTGATCAAAGCTTGTGCAATTTTTTTTTTTTAATTTAACTTTTAATTCCTGTATTTCCCAAGCTTTCTTCCTATCCTCCTTCGCTTTTCCCAAAATCTTTTCCGATTCTCGAGCTCTGTTCCAAAGGGTTTTGCTTGCCTGAGCGACTTACTATCAACAATACTTTTAATCGGAGTGAAAGATTTCCCCATCTGTGTGAGATATGTCTGGATTATTTCATTATATTGTCTATCTATTGCACTCTGATTTACATCCATATTCGCAAAATCCCGCGTGAGAAATTGTAGCCACTTTACGAAATGACGATTTTCCATAAACTCATTAAGTCAACTTCTTATTTTTAACCTATTCTTTGACACACTGCAAATCGTTTACAGGATCATCAAAAATCAAAGACCGATTATTTGGTTCGCTCTTACAGTGAGAGATACACACATAGACAGGGATAGAGAGGGAGAAACAGTCTGACTGACTGACTGACTGACTGACTGACTGACTGATAGATAGATAGATAGACAGAAGTTAACATTTCAGAGCTTGTTGACCTTTATGATAACCAGATATATTACTCGTAATCTTACCGTTTATTCCTTAATTTATGTTTTCATTTCCTTAGTTTTATGAATTTTCGGACCCGACTTTACAAAGCTAAATGATACATGTGATGGCTGGTTTAGTTTTGCAATTCTCGTTGGTTCTGTTCTTCGTTCAGTTTCATTTTTTCAGATATTGCTAATTTAAGGAAACCTTAAGAGATGATTAATGACCATAATCAACTTCACTTTTCGATATTTTATTCACATCGTATACTGTAGTGAACGATGTGAATGTCTGGCATTTAAGGAAAGTCCTGGTGCCTATGCGGAGAATAATGTTAATCTTATTTCTCTCTCTCTGCTCCAGCCGGCTCATAAAATGTCAAGTTATTTAAGATACCCGCTTAGTATCTGCATCCATTCATGTGGATGTGGACGTTGATGCGGATGTTGAAAGAGATGCGGTGCGGATTCGACATTCGGTCTACCTATAATTATCATAATACTGGTAATATCATTCTATTTGCTGTTGTTGTATTTTCTATCACCATCACCATCATCATCATCATCATCATATATAAGAGTATAATTATATTGATAATGAAAAAGTAGAGATTTGGTCAGTCCCCTTTGATTTGAGTCTGTTCATTGTGTTTGTGATCATCCTCAAGTAAAGAAATGGCCGAGGTCCCCCTCGAGGGCAGCGTGTGACCCGGGAGGGCAGGGCAGGCGCCCAGGACCTTGACCGCTGAGCAGCGCACCTCGGCGCCCTTTTCACTGATTTTATTGGGGGAGGATTCTTGGCTTTCCGAAATGTAGAGGCTTTTGTGATTCTTTTCTCTCTCAGTTTGCTAACTTTCCTCGCCAGGTTTCCATTACTGTGGAGTTCAGCGCACACAACACACACATCATTCTGTGTTATTTCCCTAATGGCGGCTGATTGGCCCGATGCATTTCTCTTGTCGCGCTTCCACGAGGCTGTCTGGGCGAGAAAGCAATCAAAGCTCAGCCGAGGCCAACACCAGCCGCGCCCAAGGCTTCCCGCCGCCTCTGCCTCCGTCTCCGCCGTTTGGGTCTCGCTCTGCGGCTGCAGTTTAAATACAGCTGCAGTAGAATGGGGTTTCTGAAGTTGATGCACAACAGAGAGTGAGGGAGGGATATATAGAAAGAGTCAAGTCAATTTTGTCGCGCCCTCTCTGAGAATCACTCAAATATTTAATCCAGATGGGCACTATCTGTTATTTCCTAGGTGTGGTTTCTCCAAAATTTACCTTTAGAACACACACCATAAAAGAGGATTAATCATACAGGGTATTATGATCTAATTTCAACCTTAGAGGTAACTGAGAGAAGGGGTAATATCAAAACACTTAATAAGCTTACACATTTTAGTTAACATTATGAATCATAAATCATTACACTTTTACAATAATATAAACATACATTTACCAAAATATTCAGCTACTCCAACTTGTCACTAGTTGGTCTTCTCAGCTATCTTCTCCTGGGCTCCCAAAAGATATTTTCTTTCCTATTATTGTGCACAGCACCAGGAATCCAATCTTCAGCAAAACCATAAAAAAACTAAAAATATAAACTAACAAAATAAACTAAAAAAATAAACAAAAGAATAAACCAAAAAATAAACTAAATAATAAACATTAAACTAAACAATAAACATTATAATAAACTAAAAATTAAACCCATTCCTAGAAAAGAAACAATATTCTAGTTTAGGAATGATAAACAATATAATGTTATAAATCTAAATAAGTATTTCGTAAAAGAACAAAATATATCTTGCAAACAAACAAATTACGTATAGCATTTATGTTATTATACATGATCTGAGTAATTGTATGCACATTCTAGTAAATTTTGACTAAACATCATTTCAATAGTATACAATTATAAATGTTAAGAACACTTACGCTTTGAATGGGTTTTAAATTCTTAATAATAATGAGAGAGACACATCTGGATGTTGCTCAGTGCCAGGTGCCAGCCTCCAGCTGTGAAGAAGACATACTATTTATCTCTAATTTCTAGTTTGATCTCCAATATTTACTTTCCTTTTGTTCTATAAATCAAATATATGGTATCTTATGACTTTATTAATTATATAATTACAGTTGAACATTCTTTCTTACCTCGGATATTTCATGATAATCTAAAAGACTTTCAAGCTGTTGTATGGCACTCTTCTCTGATCTCTTTCTCTCTCTCTCTATGATTTTAGCAATAGTATCAGGCTTTAGTACTGTATATATTTCAAAATTTAAAGTCTACTCAGATCACATATAGTACAAACATATAGTTCTTCTTAACCTATACATGCATAATTTTCAGAACTTAATTGAATTTATTCAATAACAAAAATAATACATATTGTTTTCTTCATCAAAATATCAATTATACAACCTTAATTTAACGGTACTATTGACATATAACAGTGTACCCTTTAAATAAAGAGAATGTATGGTGGGGTAACAAAAAAAACAGTACTTTGTAGGGTAGACTATTATACTTTACAATTTCCCAATCTTAATAAAAAAGATAATATAGAAATATATAAACTTTATATAAAACTATTAAAATAAAGTGTCATCTTTCTATAAAATAATTAAGTACTTCTATCTTACATAGCTACAGACAAAAAAAACTGAGGTGTATATATGAGTAATGCATATGCATAAAGACCAAGTGAGGTATATACAGGGTGGTTTCAAAACGAATTTTTGGGTCATTCTAACTTCACATCCCTTGTGCTAATTACAATTTAAAACACTTTACTCCAGTGGGGGGGAGAGAGAGGGAGAGAGGGGAGAGAGAGAGAGAGAGAGAGAGAGAGAGAGAAAGAGAGAGAGAGAGAGAGAAGAGAGAGAGAGAGAGAGAGAGAGAGAGAGAGAGAGAGAGAGAGCGAGAGAGAGATTCATATTTTAGCCATGAATAGCCGATTTAACTAAAGGGTGGTTCACAGTTTTCAAAATTTCCACAAGTGTATAAAACATACACTTTATGAGACCCCCTCCCCCACTATTCCCCTACATCAAAGCTGAGACAAACCCATGTAAGTGTTGATTACCATTTGCGTGTGAGCACCATCTGAACGGCCGACGTGCTTCAGTACTTGGCCGGAGCGAGACGAGTGGCACGTGGCATCTAGAGGGCGTATAAAAAAAAACGATCGACATTTTCTCCCTTTTGAAAAGCGCCCCTGACCCCCTCACACACCCCCTAACGTAGGGTTTGTACGCTTGTGAAAATGCTGAAAAATGTGAACCACCCCTGAGGTGTTTAGTTATAACTAACAAAAAACACACACAGGCCTACTTCGACTGAGGAAAACTAAGCCATAAACTCGCGTTCCTCACCGGAATTATCCCATCAAATATTGAGGTTCAAACTTTGCACTTCATTTCGTATTAATTCGAGCTTCTTTTTGTTGGTAAGTTCTGTTGGTGCTAATGTAAAGGTGCATAAGTAATGAAAGGCTTCAGCTCTGCCGGCATGACTTCCAGCTCTCGGAGATGTCTCTAACCCATGTTACTGATGTTTACTCAGGCAGCTAAA
>NC_061830.1:539944-542444 GCF_019202785.1 Penaeus chinensis
TTAATATTATTATCATTGTAGCGATGATGATGGTGGTGATGATGGTTTTTACTACTACTATTATTTTAATTATCATTATTCTTAGTTTCTTAAATTACAATGTTTATGATTAATATTATCATCATCATTATCATTATCATTATTATACTGCTACCATTAGTATCATTGTTGTTGTTGTTATCACTAATGTCTTAATTATCGTTAACATTATTATCGTTATCACTTGATATAAAATATCATGATAATCATTCGTTGAATGATCACCACACTCATCACCATCATCACCATCAGCAGCAGCACCACCACCACCGCCATCACCATCACCAGCATCACCACCATCAACCCTCATCATCATCATCCCCATCACCATCACTGCCAATTTCCGCTCTAATGGGCATCGCCGGGCCCGAGCACATCTCAGCGGCGAGAGTATTGCCTCGGGGAAAATATGGCCTAATGAGTTTGGTGTGTGATTTTTTCTTTTTTCTTTTTTTTCTAATTATAGGAGTTCCTTTTTCTTTTTTACTTCACATATTTCGTAAGGATAATGAGTGACTAAGATATGCGGAAGTTATAATGGTTGATGTATATGATGTGGTATGCAGTGTGTTATATAGAACTTCATCGGTGCTGAATATGTATAGTGCATGATGTAATTACTGATAATTAAAATGGTGTATATTGTAAATGGCTAAATAGAGCATTTAAATGTCCATTCTCAAGCAGGCTTTTGCTGTCATTCATTCGCTGTCTACAGCAAGCAGTTATCCAAAAGAATGTGAAGCCATGAAATCATTAATGCATGAAGTAAAGAAAATGATACGACATATCAAAAGTGCATCGAACAAAATATTTATTGCCTTCAGAGTAATGAAAGCAAGTTTACTGAAAGTGAATATCCAATAGCGATATTACTGGAAAAGCACAAGACACAATACCAATAAATCTGGACCTGGAAAAAGGCATCAGTTCCCGCAAAATGATGTTTCAATATTACCAGCCATTAAGAAGAGGTTCGCCCGTCTTTAAGCACTGTATATTTTCAGTCTTTATTGCGGGCGTTTTAAGACGGCACTCTTAATTCACTCTCTTAGTTCACTCTCCTAATTCACTCGCCTCTGCAAATGCACCACGCTGCTATGTTCGACGCCAAACAAACAAACAGGCTTGAATAAAAGCATTCGTTCACCTTTGCCTGTGTCTAACCAGGAGGGACGGACTTGGATATCGAGCGCCATAGAGTGAAAGCAGTAAGGCTTCTTTCATGGCCAGCTTACATAAGCTTAAATTTCTAATGATTTGAAAAGTTCTTACCGCGTCTGTGCATCTGCGAAAGAGTCTTAACGTGAGGCGAAATCTTTTACTTTTCAGCGCCCCTTAAATTGACTGCTCGTATTGGGCTCATGTTAAGGGGCTTATGCCTCTCCCGCGAATGCATGGCGTCCTCACTGACCTTGTGGCCGTCGATGTCCCAGCTGAGCGTGGTGGGCGGGTACGAGAAGGTGGACGAGCAGTTTAGCAGCAGGAGGTCACCGACGCGGTAGGCACTGCGGTTCTCGTTGCCCGTGATGCTGGGTCCCTTGAGGGGCTCCTCTGCGGGAGAGGGAGTCAGAGGGAGTCAGGGGCGGCCAGGGTGCTCGTAAGGATATTTCATGAAATGGCAGGATGAACCTCATGATAATGGAAATGACCGAGAATGCTCTGTGTGCCGAAGAGTGATGAACGGCCTTCAATAATCTATCGTGACAGGAGTGGCCCTTAAAAGTATTACTCTGCCTCTACTGGCCTAATTTAAATAATTTACATATCTTGTTCTACCAACACAAGTGCTCTTTGAGAATATGAAAAATCACCCAATTAAATCATATTTCCTTGTGCCAACATCGACTGCATAATGGCCTCACCACGTACAGATTTTAGAGCTTCTTGTAAGACCCTCCCTGTTAGCGAGCGCCCACTCACCCCTCTGCCTGTGTCAGTCCCCCCTCACCTATCCCCGTCATGCTGGCGTTCCCCACTCACCTATCCTTGTCATGCTGATTCTCCTACTCACCTATGACCGTCATGCTGGCATTCCCCACTCACCTATCCTTGTCATGCTGATTCTCCTACTCACCTATGACCGTCATGCTGGCATTCCCCACTCACCTATCCTTGTCATGCTGATTCTCCTACTCACCTATGACCGTCATGCTGGCGTGCCCCACTAACCTATCCTTGTCATGCTGATTCTCCCACTCACCCATCCCTGTCATGCTGGCGTGCCCCACTCACCTATCCATGGCATGTAGGCGTGCCCCACTCACCTATCCTTGTCATGCTGATTCTCCCACTCACCCATCCCTGTCATGCTGGCGTGCCCCACTCACCTATGACCGTCATGTTGGCGTCCATGGTGTCCTGCTCGAAGCTCGGATAGTCGGCCACCACCTCGCAGCGCAACTTCCCGGAGGCGCGGTGGTCGACGTGCGAGAGGATCACCTCGTACAGACCCGACGCT
>NC_061830.1:547444-549944 GCF_019202785.1 Penaeus chinensis
GCTCCCCTGACTCGTCACGCGTCGTATCACAGCGCCAGCGGCTTCCCACTCCGGTCAAATCCTCTTCAACCTCTGCTACTGAATAATTAAAGTGTCTTACACCTGAAAACATATTCCAGCCTTTCTGTTTTTAGCTGTTATGATGAATACCATAACTGTTGGAAAAAATCACCCGCGTATTAAGTGTGGTGTGCCCCTTCCTCGCCCTTCCCTCTTCATGGCAAGCGAGAGCCTCAAAAGAGCCGGTCGGGGCCTCCAGCAGCGCCTGCGCCCGGGAAGCCCGGCGAGGGACGGGCGTCACAATTCCGCTCGACGCCAGCGCTATCGCCTCGCCTCGCGCAGTAACAGAGCGTGAAAGAAACACGAATGATTTCGAGGGAGACGTAAAAGGAGAGGTTAGGCAAGAAAACAAAGAGGGTGAAAACTACATAAATATGGAGGAGAGGGGAGAGAACTGGAAGGAATACAGGGGAGCGAAGGAAGGAAGACGTTTTATAGAGACAGCAGAAGAACTCAGGGGACGGTCGGAAGGCGAAGGACGAAAAGAAAGAAAATCATGGGAGTGAGAAATGCATGGCTACGCGAAGATGTTTTGAAAATGTAAGCAAATAAAGGAATAAATGTAAAAAAATAAATATGAATTGTGGGTGTGGGATGTCCACAGAATGTCTATCAGATGTGGATAGATAAACTCGCGTAAATCCTTTGGTGATATATTGACAGGAGAGATTATATACACAAGGGTCTGAACTGACGTACATCCGTCTCGTACCATGGTGACAGTGCTACTGGCTTCTGTCTAAAATAATAACAGTGTTGCCATATCATTGTTCATTACACAGTTCGTTCACTGATATGATACACATATATACACAGATAAAAAAGGTAAAGAGGGATTCTATCGCAGAGTGGAAAAACACTTTCACGACACAACAGGCAGGAACAGGCGAATGTTGAGAATATACGAAGCGAATGAAATGAAATACGTGGGCCAAAGGCAAAGATACGATATAACTGGTATATGTACATAATAGATAAGGACTGATTGAAAAAACTACTTCGAACTGAGGAAAACAGGAAAATAGTCCTGCAAAGCAAGCAAAGTGATGGCAGAAACGTGGGAATAGACAAAAGAGCCATTTGAACTGACGAAAACTTTTTCGGACGCGTGAGTCGGCAAAGTATGGCTAAAGAAAAGTAAAACATTATGATTGTGATCTGGCGATTTTCGGGAGTTAAACCTAAGGTAAAGCCTAGTGAAAAGCTTGAAAGTGGTTGGAGGGGACATAATAAGGATTAAAGACCAGCAAAAGAACAATGTTGTATGTACAAATCAACGGAGGCCTCACTGAGAATTTTCCACATCTGGTTAAGTTTATACAGAAGAGGCTTTGATCTGTTTAATGTTTGGACTGGTGAGCAAGATGTGAGGGAAAGCCCACGGCGCTCGTTGCGAACTGAAGTGAAGGAGGACGTTCCCAGCGCCTTTTCAGCTCCTAGGCCTTCCCGTTTTGTGCTGCAGGTGGAGGCCGCGGGTCAGGCAGGATGGTTGACGTTAATGTACTGCAGATAACTCAATTAAGACAAGAAGGACCAGTAATCAATTTCATTCTGTCGTCTGTAGCCAACAATAGCACCTCTTTACTTGATCAAGAGATGATAACACAATTAGAGTTCAAGTATTAAGTAAAAGCACATATTCTGGACGCGAATTTGATCATTCCTCTCGCTCAACTAATAATTTCAAGCAAACCCTCGAACAGAGACATAATCGACGCAAAATACCAACCTTTCTCCATGTCTTTTACATTAGGAAATTAAGAGCATTTTTTTTTTTTTTTTTTTTTTTTTTTTTTTTTTTTTTTTTTTTTTTTTTTTGTCTATGCGTCATATGGTGCTTATTTATGCTGTGATTCAGTCGACTGTGCTCAATAGAGGGAGACATGTGTTTGTATAACCTGTCATGGATGTAATTTTTATTTGCCTGGATAGAAGAGTCATTACTCATTCATCATTAGTTTCATCATCGAAATAATGTAATCAGCATTTGCGAATTTACGGTCAGCAATCTTGTCGACTGATACTTCGTTGCATCACGCAATAACCTGATATAGTACACAGTTAATGACTTGGCGGTTACAGATAAAAGGGTTATGTTTTCACTTCACCGGCGAGGAATGGCGACATGAATTTGGTACCCTGTGAGCGCCAGTGACGAATCAGCGCTATTGCCTCAGAGTGGCAGTTCGTGCGAATTAGCTCAGCAGAGGAGTCGGTGCATTTTTGTGTACTTTTTAGTTTTGCATAAAGAGGCTGAAGGGGCGAAGGAAAACACGCAGGTCGCAGTTTGTAGTGACTGACACGCCGTGCTGTGGAGGAGTTCGCATCTCAAGGCCTGCCGTCGGAGGCGGGCGTGGGAATTTTGGTAACCCAGGCACCGAAGTTTGAGGTCGGAAAGCAGCACACGTAGGGTGGAGAGCGCGTTGCCTTTTGGAGTTTT
>NC_061830.1:552444-557444 GCF_019202785.1 Penaeus chinensis
GAAGAGGGGAGGAGGAGGGGGGAGGTCGAGTTGACACAATGATCAGCCGCGAAGACGGATGGTGAGGCGATGATAAACAGCGCACAGTGGATTACGTCGATTATGGGAAAAGAAATAAATGATATATGGATCTGCTTGTGGAGGCCGAGAAACCAATCAGAAAAATAGGAAAAGAAAGGAGCGGAGGGGAGAACAGGAATGCGAATGAAAGAGAGGAATGCCAGTTCCGTTCGTTCTTCAGCCGTCTATAAAAGCCCTCAAGGCGTCCATCGCATCTCAGATCCTCCTAAAAAATCCTCTACAGTCTTTCAGAAATATACACGGCATACATATGGCTGGCTCAGAGCTTACCTGGACGAGAATGTATTGCCTCCGCCACGCAGATGTTCCTCAAATGAACGGCCGAGTGTGCTCGCGCGGTTTTCACCTCCAGATGATCACGCTTGTGCTCAATGGCAAGGGAGTGGCCCTGCCGACGGCACCCCAAATTTGCTTCTTAATTAATCTCGCTTTCCTCCTCCGCCACGCAAGGCCAGGGGCGCCGCGCGGAAAGCTCGCTCAGACATGGTTTCCCGGAGTGACAGCGGAGACACACTTTGGGGAAAGTTAACATAAACAGATAGACTGACTGACTGATTGAAAGATAGATAGACAGACTGATTGATTTATTGATTGATTGAAAGACAGATAGATAGATTAGTAGATGGATAGATATATACATATATATAGAGAGAGAGTGACTGAACAGGTAGATAGATGGATGGACAGATGTATGTTTGGCTATAGATAGATAGACAGAGAGATAAATAAGTAAGTAGACAAACAGGCAAAGAGATAAATAGATATGCATATGTATGTAAGTTTATGTTATTATACAGCATATATACATATACCTATGATAGCGTGAACACACATCATATGTAAGTGTCAGTCCGAGACTCGAAAATATATCTTTTAAGCAATATGAGCCATAAAAATGGAACGCGTCTACCCGGAGTCCCTTCCCATAAAACATGTATACAATCATCTTTATGTTTTTTTTATAAAGATAAAGACGCGGAAAATATTATTATGTCTTATTTTTTTTATTATTATTTATATAGAATTATTCTGCACGTGGATCCTGCTCCTGCGTGTATATATGAAATCCTAACTTTCTAATATAAACTTATTTTTATTGACAATATCGAAGCTACAGCCAATAAAACATGTAGTAGCAGTTGTAGGCAGAGGCAGTAACGCAATAACGCCGAATGGGAAGTAAATGGGATCCGGCAAAGCGACACAAAATTCTACGGGAGAACGCGCCACATTTCGTTAAAATCGACTCCGTGAATAGCTCTATAATATCAGTTTCAGTTTATAGAATTCGTTTACAGTGATATAATGAATAATGAATATACAGTAGTATAGAGCTGTTTTATGTGATTTAGGGGGGGGTGGATGTTCCTTCGTGTCTGAAATGAAATGGTAAACGTTATTGTCACGGGAAATAGATTATGCAGTAACGTTTAACTGAACGTTAAGCAATAAGTCCATGTACTCCATGTGACATTTCCCCCCTTTGTTGCTAAAAGAAGCGCACTAAAAAACACATGTTGGAATATGAAGTCTACCGTTCAAAAGAGTTAAGAAGAGCAATAGTATTCTCACTTGACCTTCATGAAGTTCAAAAGAAAATTCTTATCTAAGATGCCGAACTTTCAATGAACAAGAAGTGGAAAATCATAAGAGAGAGATAGAAGAATGGAAGGCGGAAGAGAAGGAAGGAAGTAGAGAGAGAAAAAAAGAGAGCAGGGGAGAGGCAACATTTGGAGACTCCGTTAAACGATTCAGTAAGCGACATTTTTCTCTTTGGATTACATATCCGAACTTTATCCTTTTGATCAGCACAGAGGCTGATTGGCATTTGGCACCAAGCTGGGTCGCGCAAGATCAGGCGCAGAAATTTATAACAATAAGAGCGAGGGTAATATCAGATGATTATACTTTGCTGTAAATGTAGCGATAAAGAAAACGCTCGCGATATCAGATCACCCTTTAACAGGCAGTTACTGCAAATGGGCAGCGTTTTATGACACTTATTACCGTGGTTGTATACTTATTAGAGTCTAAACGAGGCCTAATGTTTTAGCAGAGTCATTTCGCTCCAAAGTTGTGCCATTTTCTACGGTAAACTAACCTGTTCTTAACGTAACAAACCGCTTCATTATCTGTATAACATGATGCTGTATATCGGGGATTTCGAGACCGAAATTTAAAGTCTGTTTTGTCTTTCTTTAATTTTTTCGTTGAATTGTCTGTTGAAAAAGATTATGTCTGATCAAGTAAATATCAAGTAACACTGGCTCTACATTTTTTTTTTTCATTATATATATATATATATATATATATATATGTTTTCAATTCACAACATTAAAGAATAGCATGATTTTATAAGATCTCTGTGGATTCTTCCAGTTAAGTAAAGAACGACTTTTTTAATAATCAGAGTGGTACCATACAATGAAGTAAACAAGATATCATTCTTATCATGCCTAAAGAGCCCAGTGAAAATCAGCAACGTGATTAACATAACACATGAATTCGCGACTGCTCTCCGGCGAGACGGACACTGCGACGTCAACACTGACATTTAATTCTTATGATTCCTTCTCTTTGCATTTCTGTGCGAGTGATTACTTTGTTGTTTTGGTTTATATGTTGCTTTCGTCGTTGTTTCTATCTTGTTCCCATTTATGGCATTGGGGGGGGGGGATCATTCGTTCCTTTGTAAGGGAAGGGCCCGTCATGCAGTACGCGAACTTCTTTGAAATGCAACACCCATTTTCATTTCACTTTTCCTCCGTGTTTCTCCTTTCTTCGCTTTCCATTTTTGTATTTCTTCGGCTTTTGATTTTTTTTACTTACATATTTTCCATCCCTTCTTAACGCTGGAGAATTTTATATAGATGCCTTTTCAACCTTTATCTCAAGAATTCAAATGTGGCTCTATACCATTCGAGGACATGAAAAGTGCCATGTTTTATCGGTCGTCATGTGGGTTAGTCTCTTTGTCCGGATACGAAACGTGGCAGTGAATTCGACCCCAGGACAGGGGGTCCGAGCGCTCGGCTGCCAGAGTGAGTCGACCCTGGCAATTATTTCCGCTCTGTGCAGTTATCGGTAGCAGGTAATCAATGGCAACAAAAATTATGATAATAGAGTGATATGATTACAGCCATTCAATAATTTCACACCATATGCAGTTGCCGGAGTTCAGCATGCAACCATAACGGGGCTCCCAGCTTGTTCGCGCCCTATCACTGAAAAAGATAAATACATGAATGCCATGAGCCTTGTCTTCCCTTTCTGATCCTGAGCAGAATTTTATCGCCACGGCTCCCGAGCCTGGGGTCGCCGGGCCTCGCAATATCAAACGTCTGTTATTTTGCGAATTCAGACTTTTTTTGTGGATAAGAAGGATGCTTTAATCTAAACAATTTCATTTCATTTTGAAAGCAAATGGAAAAAAATGCCGAGGAATATGAGCTAAAATATATTCTTAACGGCTGATAGTTGCATGATTCATAATGTTTATCGAATGTAAATCATTTTTCTCTTACCTTGTCATTTATACACCTATCTCACACTCAGTGATCTCTAAATTACATACATTTATGAAAGATTTTAACTAGAATCGCACATTTTCTCACCAGTTCAATAGTCAGACAACGATTTTTTATCTTCTTTTATTTTATTTCATCTTTGTAACTTGCAACATATCCTAAGCACTAAGATGGCTGTTACTGCATGCTCAATGAAGCTTCTACAACACTAAATGTTTATTGAGTTTTAGTGGTAAACTGCAAATTTTCCTCAACATTTAGCTCATAGCCAGTTTAAACTTAAAGGGAGTTCAGATAGACCCATCAACCGCCGTACTAGAATCTCATGCTGATTTTGTACTATTTTATGTATACGTTTTACTCCATATTGGTGTTATGATAATCCTATAATAAACTTATCCTGATAGAGATGATACTGACAATAGTGATAATGATAATGGCAATACTGATAATGAGGATAACGAAGACAGTACTAGCAATAATGATGACAATAATGGTAATAATAATGAAAAAATGACAAAAATGATTATGATAATAATAATGAAAAAATGACGAAAATGATTATGATAATAATAATGAAAAAAATACAAAAATGATTATGATAATAATAATGATAATGATGATAATAAGGATAATAGTGATAATGATGACAATAATGATAATAATGATGATGGTCATAATAATGATGATGATGATGATAACGATGATAGTGTAATAATAATAATAATAATAATAATAATAATAATAATAATAATAATAATAATAATAATAATAATAATGATAATAATAATAATAGCTGTAATGATAATTATAATGATGATAACAGTAATGATGATAATAATGATAATTATTATCATGATAATAATAATTATTATTATTATTATAATAACAGTAATGTTAGTAATAATGATAATGATAATGTGAAACAGTTACTACTAATAGTAACATCACTGAGAATAACAACGATGATGCTGATGACAATACTTATGGCAATAATAAAGATAGCAATACTGATTATAATAATAGTGATACTAATAATTATAGTAATAACAATGATGATAACAGTTATAGCAATAACAATGATAATAATAATTATAATAATAATAATAATATTAATAATAATAATGATAATAATAACAATAATTACAACTATTGTCATGATAACAATAATAAAAAAAATACTGATGATTATAATAACTGTGATATTATTATTATTATTATTATTATTATTATTATTATTATTATTATTACTGTTATATTTATTATCATTACTATTATCATAACGATGTGAATAATAAAAATAACAATGATAACAAATATAACTTAAAGAAAAACTATATTGATACTACTAATAACATTACTGATATGATAATGGTAAGAAAAGTAATATGA
>NC_061830.1:567444-574944 GCF_019202785.1 Penaeus chinensis
AATAATGATAATAATAGTAATAATGATAGTTATAATAATAATAATAATAATGATAATAATAATGATAATAATGACATTAACAAAAAAATAATGATAATGATAATAATAGCAATAATGCTGAAGATTATAATGACAATAGTAACAACAATTATAATATCAATAATTACGATAGTAGTAATGATAATGATCACAAAATAATGATAATGATAGTAATGATTATGACAGTAATAATGATAATAAGAATGAGAATTATAACGATATTTTTAATAAAAAATATACTATAATGATAAAATGATAACAACATGATACTGATGATAATAATAATAATTATGATAAAGATAATAATAATGATGTTAGTAATGATAACTATAAAAATGTTGATGATAATGATAATAATAATGATAATAATGATAAGAGAAATTATAGCAATAACGATAACACTAAAAATTGTAATGCTCATAATGATAATAATCATAATAATAACAATAATAATAATAATAATAACAATAATAGTAATATCAATAATTATAATAATGATAATAGTGATAATAATAACAATAATAATAATAATAATAATAATAATAATAATAATAATAATAGGAATAATGATGATAATAATGATGACAATAATAGTAAGAGGAAAAATAATAATAATGATAAAAAAATCAAAATAATAATAATAATAATAATAATAATAATAATATTAATAATAATAATAATAATAATAATAATAATGGTAATAATAAAAGTAATAACAATGGTAATAGTAATAAGAATGTTAATGATAATAATGATAATGATAATAATAATGATAGAAATAATAACAGTAATAACAATAATGATAATGATAATAGTGATGATGGTAATGGTAGCAATGATATTGATGATAATAAAAATGATAATATCAATAATAATGGTAATAATATTGATGATGAAAATGACGATAGTAATAACAATAATAACAACAATAATGATGATGATGATAATAATAATAATAACAATAATGATGATAATGATTATGATAATGAGAGAAATAATGATAATGGTAATAATAATGATGACAATAATAGTGATAATAATTATGATCATCATTGATATATTCATTCTCATTCATATCATTTCTACGTTTGTCGCTGTGTATACAGTTCGTTACTGTTATTATTTTGTTTTATTATTAATATCATCATTATTATTGTTGTTATTATTATTGTTGTTGTTGTTATTGTTGTTGTTGTTATTACTATTATTAGTAGTAGTAGTAGTATTATCATAATTATTGTTGTTGTTGCTTTGTTGTTGTGTTTATTTATATCACTAATATTAATAATTATCATTATCATCATTACCGTTGTTATTACCATTATTTATTATTATTATTATTATTATTATTATCGTTGCTGCTGTTATTGTTGTTTTTATTCTTATTATCATTATTATGATTATTACTTTCACAATCATTATTAATAATAATAATAATGATAATAACAATGATACTGATAATAATGATAATAATGATAATAATAATAGTTATAATAGTAATAACAATAGTAATAATAGTAATGATAACAACAACAATAATAATTATGAGGAGGAGGAGGAGGATAATAATAATGATAATAATAATAATGATAATAATAATAATGATAATAATAATAATGATAATAATAATAATGATAAGGGCAATGATGATGATGATCATATTGATAATGATATTGATATTGATAACGATAACAATATTGCTACTGCTGTTTTTCTTATTATTACCAGTATCAGTACTAGAATAAAGACAAGAATAGTTGATAAGTCTGACCAAAATGAAAAATAAGCAAAGTATCAGTCGTAAAGGTTATTCCAAACAGACGAGACGGAGAAAAATGAATGAATATTAAAGAGAGGCGGAAGAGGAGCAGCAATTCAGGGCACGAGAAAGGCGTCCATGGAAAGAGGAGGAGAGACAATGGACGATAGAGGATGGAACCAAGCAAAGAAGAGGGGAAATGGAGAGAGACAATGGCAAGGGGCGGAAATGGGAAAGCAAGGCAGAAATATCAAGAGAAAAACATTGCCACGTTGAACAGGGGGGCCAAAGGCGAATAAACAGGAGGGGAAGAGAGAGAGACGGACAGTGATAGGGAATGAAAAAGGACAGAAGAGCTGTTGAAACTGAAACAATTACAGCAAGAAGGCCGGCGGAGAGAACGGGTCGGGCGGGCGGCGCAGGAGAGCGAAGGAGGGAGAGAGGGAAAGAGGGAGAGAGGGAGAGAGGGAGAGAGGGGGCGAGGGCGTTGGGGGGAGAGCCCAGCGCCGGATGAGCCTCCCCCGGGCGCTGCCTTTTCGCGAAGGACGCTCGTTATCTCTGTACACTCTGGCCTCGTTGTTCGTCAACCCAAGAACGCGCGCGCCCTCGCAGCGGCCTCGTCGGCCTCCAACACCTCCGCAACACTGAGATCCATTAGGTCCTGCGATGCAGCTGTCTATTGCAGATGTTATAAACTGCGGCCTTGTTGACAAAAGCCGAATATAATGGATTTTGAATTCCTATTTAATTGGACCCTTTTATGCACTTTGTGCTGCTGTGCTCGCATAAATTATTTAACGGCCTGGGAAAGCATTATTACCAGCAGGGCCATGCGAATTGCCCAATGTATATGAATATCGCGCTGCAGGCCATGTGAATGCCCACTGCCTATGAATACCGTACTGCCGGCCAGTAGTGGGGGTCCGCGGCCACATATTAGTCGTATTGCAGGTCGTACAGGGTCGTATTGGGGGGTGAACGTGTTCGGTTCGTGCGGGGTCGTACTCGGCTCGTCCTGTGCAAGTTCTCTTTCGGTCTCACTCGCAGGACTCGCACTGGAAACTTACAAGTCATGTACACGGTATGATTTGGCGATTCGCCGCCTTTTAAACGACAACCAAAGAATCAAGAAAAGCGGGACAGGAAAATAAAGGGAAAATGCGCTAAAGGTTCCGTGGCCCTTTTGATATCTGAAACAAGACAAAGTTGTGCTTTTGTGGCGAGGATTTCTAAGCTTCGAGTGAACCGAGCATAATTGCGGGCCGGCAAGAGGGAGCAAGATAAACAAAAATCCGAAGAGAAAGAACTGGAAATCTTGGACTCTTTTCCCTCGCCTTTGTTACGGCAATGACCGCTGCAGCCACGGCAGAAAAAAGAGCACGATGAAATGGAGAAAGCCAATAACACGAACTTAGACTCTGGAAGTCTCCTCCCGAAATTCATCCCGGTTCTCTTTCCTAGCTTCCTTCCTCTCCTTCTTTCTTGCCTCCTTCCTTTATCGGCCCCTGCCCCCTCTCCGCTATCCTCTCTACCATCCTTTTCCCTCTCCGCTGCTCCCTTTCCCCCTTCTGTCCCTCAATTTCCTGTATGTTCCTTTAGTTCATCAGCCCACATCCTGCGACGCCGCGCTGTGTCCTTTGACTGAATTTCAGTGTCATTGGTATGCATTACACATTCCTTGGATATCTGTCAATACCTGCCTTCATTTCGCATTTTCCCAGGAGTTGAATTCAGACCCGCACAAGAATTTCCATGTCAGAAAAAAGAAGCGACAGACGTAGTAGAAAACATTACTCGTTTGTCAACCGCACTTTTTCTTACAGGGTCACGCGATCCTCGAAACTGTTCGAAAACACGCTTACGAACCTGAGAGAATCCGGATCATTTCTTCCGGCTTGGTGACTCCCGGTCGAAAATTAGCTTTCTGTGCGAGTCACTGTCTTTATTTCTTATCAAAGAAGGAAACGAACTGATCATGAGATATCGCGAGAATTCGGAGCGACGCGAGGAAATGCAAAAAGACAGCATCAGCATCTCAAGGTGACGGGACGGAGGGAGAGACAGATGAACGACGGCTGGAAGGAAAAGGGAGAAGGAAGGGAAACAGAATAAGAGAATACAGAGAGGGAGAATATAACAGGAGGAGGAGGAGCGTGGAGAAAGAAGAGGAATGAGAGGTGGAGGAAATTGAGGAAAAGAGAGAAGAGAGTGTAAGGGGGAAAGACAGAGAGGAGAGTAGGAGGAAGGGGAGAAGAGGAGGAGGAGAGTGAAAAAAAAGAGTAAAGAGAAAAGGAAAAAGAGGGGAGGAGTTAAGAACTTGAAAGAGGAGAGGAGGAAGAGGAAAGAGAGAGAGAAGTGGAGATTGAGTGAATGAACAACTAGGACAGGAGCAAAGGGAGATGAGAGGAGAAAGAAGGAAGTGAAGAGGGAAGTGAGTTATAAGAGGAGATTTTGATAAGGAAAAGGAGCAAAGGAGGCGGAGGATATAGAAAGATGAGAAAAGTGGGGGAAAAAGGGAAGAAAGGAGAGAAGAGAGGAGGAGATTCAGTAAATGAGCACATGGAACGGGAGACTGAGCTGTAGTGGGGGATTTTTCCTGTTAAGGATGAAGAAACAGGCTTTTTACTGTCGTTTGTGTGTATGGGCGTGTGTTGCTGAATGGAATAAAATCACTGAAGAATGAAAAAGGATAAAAAAAAACACACACAAAGGAAAGACACTACAGGCAGAAGAGAAAGATGAAAGAGGAACGGAGAAGTGAAGAGAGACATGAGGAGGAGAAGCGAAGGAGAAAAGGCAGAGGAGAAAAAGGTAAAGAGATGGAACAAGAACGAAGGACAAAACACAAAAGAGATAAGAAAAGTTGACAAAGAGGCAGAACAGGAAGAAGAGAATCGAGGTGGAGGCCGAGCAGGAAAGAGATAAACGAAGCTAAGGCAAAAGGAGGAGGAGAGAGAGAGGTCGTGAATCCAGCCCCTGCCTGCTGTGTCCATCCAGGCCAGTTGTAACGGCGGTCCAGGACATCAAATATTAACAATCAATTCGGAGGCGGGATATATGTTGTATCTATTGGGTGACAGCCAATCTATATTCGGGCGATCCGAATCCGGGAATCACCGAATTACTGTCGGAAGAGCCAGCGTTCGGACGCTGATTGCACAGGTCGGTTCCCACCGCAGGAAGGGGCGCTAAAATAAAAAGAAAAAAGGTTATGCGCCGCAAATGATGAAATTTGCGCTTGTTTTACGAGGCTGCACGTCCGGCCTGTTACCATATGGCCAGCCCGGCGGCGCCGCAATTGCGAGGATTTGTATGCATAAGCTTGAGAGTGAGAAGTGGACGGACGCCTCCGCCAAGCGCTAATTACAGCTCAGCCCTCACAAGAGGCGCGTGTTATGATGGACGCTGCGATCCTCAGGTCAGTCAGAGGCTGTGAACAACATGTTGACGCTGCGATAGAACAAAGTGCGGAGTTGCATGTAGGCTCCAAGTTTACGCTTTCGGACGCTCCATCACACCAGCCTACACCGCCCCTTCCAGCACCCCCCCCCCCCCCCCGCCCTTGTCCACACTATGCTTTGCAAACTGAATCCCCCGCGTCAGCCCGCGCCGTTATCTCTCCTGTTCTTCTTCCCCCGCTTATCGCCCCCCGCGTTCCACCCCCTTCCCGCTCTCTCCGCCTCTATTCTTCTTTATATCCTCCCGCCCCTCTCCTCTCGCCTTCCCTTAGCTCCCGTCTGCAGGATCTATGCGAGTGTGTTAGCGCTCCTTCCCGGGGAGAGCAGCGCACAAAGGCGGCTCGAGGGAGTAGGACTAAGAGGAGGCAGGGGGAGGAAGAGGAGCCAAAGAGAGAGGCAGGAGAGAACCAAGGAAACAAGGAAAGGGGAACAACAGATGCCAAAGAGGAGAGGCAGAGAACCAAAGAAGCAAGGAAAAGAGAGGAAGAGCCACCAAAGAGGAGAGGCAGAGATGGTGACATAGGGGCAAATAGAGAGTCAGGAGAGAACCAAGGAAAAAAGGAAAAGGGAAAAAGAACAGCTAAATAAGAGAGGCAAAAGAGAACCAAAACGAAAATGAAAAAAAGAGAAAGAGGAGCCAAAGAGCAAAGCAATGGAGGAAAAGGGGAACAAAGAGGAGAGGCAGAAGAGAATCAAAGAGAAAAACGAAAAGGTAGAGAGAGGAGCCAAAGAGGAGAGGCAAAGGGAAAAGGAGGAACTAAAAGGAATAGCAGAGGGAGAAAGACAAACCAGAAGAGAGGAAGAGGAGGAAAAAGAGAAGAGGTTAAGAAAAGAAACGAGGCCAAAGAGTAGAGGTGGAGAGGGGAGATGAGCCAAAGAGAAATGTAGAATAGGGCCAGAGAGAAAAGGAAGAGAGAAAGGAGTGGCAAAGGAGGGAGGCGGCGAGACCTTTCCAGATGATACCATCAGTCCCACCTCCCCCCGGGGCTCGGGTCACGTCCACAATGGAGTCCGGGATCGCACGAAGGCCGCCTAAACGCGCTCAGACGCCAAAATATCTCCCATAAGAGGGCGTCGAGGCTCGAGGCTTGTAAGTCAACCACTTATTGACCTCTCCTCCTCCCTCCGCCGCCCACTCTCGCTCGAGGCCCGCCCTTTGTCTTGCCGCCCTTGGGATCTAGGCAGCCTGTGCCCCGCCCCCCCCGCCCCCCCTTCCCCGCCTCGCTTTGCCCAAGGGCGCCTCGGGCTACGCCGCGAAAACACTCCGGATAACGAAGCCCTGTTTTGATCGAGCTCAGCGCCTCGTCTTCGGGGAAATGCCTTGTTGACGCCCTTGTGAAAGTTCGTCGCTCGCTTGGGAGGGAGGGCGGGAGAGGGGAGGGAGGGAGGGAGGGAGGGAGAAAGGAGTGAGGGAGAGGGGAGGGAGGGAGGGAGAGGGGAGAGAGTGAGGGAGGGAGAGGGGAGGGAGGGAGGGAGAGGAGAGAGAGGGAGGGAGGGAGAAAGGAGTAAGGGAGAGGGGAGGGAGGGAGAGGGGAGAGAGGAGAGAGTGAGGGAGAGGGAAGGGAGGGAGGGAGAGGGGAGGGAGAGGGGAGAGAGGGAGGGAGGGAAAGGGGAGAGAGGGAGGGAGGGAGAGGGAGAAAGGGAGGAGGAAGGAGGAGGGAAGGGAAGGGGATGAGTGTATGGAAAGGAGGATAATGGTTAGAGGGAGGTCGAGAGGAGAGGGGAGGGAGGGGGGAGGGTGGCAGATGCGGAGGGGTGTGCTCTGTTCGGTCCATTTTCTGGTCGGCGTCCTACCGGGCGGAGGCACTTGGCGTCTGTTCCCTTGCAATCACTGTCTTCGGCTCTGCGTCTTTCTGTTCTGTGGCCATTGCTGTTTCCGGCGATCCGGTTTCTGTGGAGCTGGCCTTGTAGCTTCTCTGGTCGGTCGTGATTTCGGTCTGTGACGTGCCGCTACAGTCGTGCTTTCTGGTCATTGTCTCGTTGCGCTCGGTCGCGGTCCCGCGGGCTTCGCTCATCGTCCTCTTTCGCTTGCCCGGGGCTGAGGCCGCATGCCGGTCTGCTGCCTGTCGCTTTCTTCTTGCTCGTTCTGCGTTCCGCTGTCGCCCCCCCCCCCCCTGCGCAGCGTCCCCGTATCGATCTCCCGCTCCTCGGTTCGGCTCCCGGGTTTCCCTTTCTGCGTGTACCCCCCTCTCGATCGCCCTCCCACCCTCTATGCGTCGCGCTCCGCCATCGTGCTCGTCGCGC
>NC_061830.1:582444-584944 GCF_019202785.1 Penaeus chinensis
AGGACATAAAGCCCGAGTTGTTTATAGACTCTGATACTTTTCCCGACAACGTTAAAGTATTCTTAAACAGAAACAAGTACAAGCGCGATCAGAATGTTTGACAAGGCAACGCCGTCAGCGTTACCAGTGACTAGATCGCATAATGCCATAAAAATAGAACATATCAATGCTCAGTCTCTCCTCGGACATTTTGAAGAAATTAAAATGCTAGTTGAGGAGAGAATCATAGACATATTATGCATAAGTGAAACATGGCTCCACCAGGAAATGGTCAGTAATTTCGTCAATATTCTAAATTTTAAAGTTTTTAGATGTGATGCAGGGCGAGGAGGAGGAGTATGTATATATGTACGGGATACCCTGAAGTCAAACAGGATATCTACTACAGCAGTTAACAATACTGCCGTAGAAGATGTCTGGGTTACCGTACAGAGCAACATGCTTCCTTCCTTTATTGTTGGCGCTGTCTATAGGCACCCCCATGCTACCTCGGAATCTTTTGAATACATTGAAAAGGTTTTCAGAGAAATGTCTTTAAAAAAGAAACCGCTTTTCATCTTAGGTGACCTAAATGATGATTTAACAAAATCTAATGCAAAGTTAGCTAAGATGATAAAGAAAAATAAATTAGAACAAATAATAGACAAACCTACACGAATTACAGTAAACACCTCTTCTCTATTAGATTTAATAATAACTAACAGATCAGACCTCATCCTCCACTTCGATGTCATTCCGTGCCATGTTGCTGACCATGAACTCATCACGATGACGTTAAATATAAAGAAAACAAAGAGACCACCAGTAATAAAAACTTTTCGCGATTTTAAACACTACGACCCTCAGTCTTTCTGCGAGCTTATCTTGTCTAAAGAAATGACACTATCAAATATTTCACTGACAGATAATGTAAACAATCAAGTAACTATCTTAACGGAAGTTATTAAAAACAGCATTGATTCGCTGGCTCCCTACGTAACACGAACCGTCAGACGTCCCCCTGCTCCATGGATAAACGACGACATCAAGAGAGCCATTAGTGATAGAAATAATGCCCACCAAACTCTTAAAAGTAACAGAAATGATGCTGCCTCTCAGATAGATTACAAAGCAAAAAAGAAAAATGTAAAAGTGCTAATTAAATGTGCAAAAAGAAATTACTTCAGAAATAAATTCACAGAATATAAGAACAACTCTGATAAAACATGGAAAATTGTTAGAACACTAGTGCCTCACAACAATCACCTCACTAGTGATTGCACAAGTCCCATACAAAGAATGATTTTAATGACTTTTTTTCAAAAATTGGTAAACTAACTTACGAGAAAACAATTGCTTCTACATTACAACCAAATACAGATCGGAAAAGGATTACAACTAATTTTTTCAGACCACAACCAGTGGACGTAGAAACAATCATCTTAGTAATAAAACACCTTAGCGAAACAAATGCTGTAGGAGCAGACGGTATTGCTTTGCGCTTTATCAGAGATAGTCTACCCGCAACTCTACATTATTTGACGGTTATTATTAACACCTCTCTGGTCACTGGTGTCTTTCCATCGCTTTGGAAACATGGTATAGTAACACCAATTTTCAAGTCGGGGGATATAGACGATGTCAATAATTATCGCCCTATTACTATACTCCCTATATTATCCAAAATTCTTGAAAAAATTGTAGCAAATCAACTGACGAATTTCCTGGAGGCCAAGAACTTATTATCTAAAACACAACATGGTTTTAGAAATAGGTTATCAACTGAAACAGCTTTACTGCAAATCACTGATGAGATTTATAATAACATTGACAAAAATCAGGTAAATTTACTCACATTATGCGACCTTTCTAAGGCTTTTGATAGTGTTAACCATGAAATTCTCCTTAACAAATTAGTAAATCATAAAATTGATACCTTTTGGTTTACAAGTTATTTATATACAAGGACCCAATCGGTAAGAATCAATAATAGTATGTCATCAAAACAAGAAGTACCTTTTGGTGTTCCGCAAGGATCTATTTTAGGTCCGATCCTATTTACAATTTTCATAAATGATTTATCAACAATAGCAAATAACTGCCTTCTAGTGCAGTACGCCGATGATTCACAGTTTCTTCATAGTGATTCAGTAAACAACTTAAATACATTAATAAGAAACGCGCAAGATACTCTAACACAAACAAAACTATATTTTGACACTAATGGACTTAAACTAAATCCACAAAAAACTCAATGTATATTCATAGGTAGTCGGCAGAACATTGCTAAAATTCCCAGTGACACAATCATAGAATTTGAAGGCTGCTCTATCAAACCGAGCACTTCAGTGAATAATCTAGGAGTACAAATAGACAGATTCATGACATTTGAACCACACGTTGACAAAATACACAGGAAAGTAGTGGGTACCCTGTTATATCTTAATCACATACGAAATCAGATCACTACTGAAACTAGAATCTTGGTTGTACAAACTCTAGCTCTAAGCATAATTAACTA
>NC_061830.1:589944-592444 GCF_019202785.1 Penaeus chinensis
CTCTCTCTCTCTCTATCTGTCGATTTGTGTATTCATCTATCTATATCTTTCTCTATCTGTGTAAGTGTGTGTGTGTGTGTGTGTGTGTGTGTGTGTGTGTGTGTGTGTGTGTGTGTGTGTGTGCGTACGTGCGTACCATGGAAATGAGACCGACAAGCGTCTCAGATAAAGACTGTAAAATCTGAACGTCAGCACTTCATCCCACCAAATGAAATCATTCTAATTCATAATTTCTTGAGCGACCGAGACATTGAATTCAGTTAATATGCTAAAATGAGCATTAAAGTGAGCCACATAGTCTAGCCTGACTAGCTTCAACGAAGGACAACGGATGTGCGGATACTGGATGAAACAGCTAATTTTCGAAACGACGTCCACATGTTATCCTACAGATTAATTAGGATTAATTGGTAGATTGTGTTGGATTTCTCGGAAATACAATTAATGAGCTGTAGGAATCATTACTGAATTATGTAATTGTTACGGCCTGGAAATCATCCGGAATTAAGCTGCGAACGAGTCAGGCGAAGATGAGGCACGAGACCCGGTCACTACAAAAGGACAAATAATGGAGAGGCCAGACACACGCGCGCTCGCCCCTTACTCTCGCTTGCTTTCTCTCTCCTTCACTCTCTCTCTCTCTCTCTCTCTCTCTCTCTCTCTCTCTCTCTCTCTCTCTCTCTCTCTCTCTCTCTCTCTCTCTCTCTCTCTCTCTCTCTCTCACGTACGCACAGAAACGCACACAGAGACACATACATATTCACAGACGCACACACCACAATGTGATATCATGAAGACATATACTCACACTCCTATAAAAATTCAGTACATACTATCATCAACATACACGCAGTGTCTTCGTGTCCTGTACAAATTACTACAAGATCTACATAAGAGTTTGTAATCAAATATCCTTTAAATTAGTGACAGTGCATCTTGAAATGGTGTTGTTATCAGTTTAACCTGTCGAGAATTCTGAAAAAAAAAATATGAATTTGAATACGAAACACGGTTCGAAAGCCGTGCCAGGTGTCGTCGCCCTATTCTCAAGAATCCAACTTGGCATTACCCCTTCAATAATTACTCTGAAGTGGAACTTGAAACGTACTTGCCGTTTGTTCTTAACGAAGGTTTGGGTGACCAGAGACATTCATGCTGAATTCCTTCCGTTGTGACATGGAAGGAGGAATGGCACGACCTTTCAAAACAAAATAAACAAATTCAGTTAAGCAGTTCATTCATACATTAATTCATTCACATAAAGAATAAGAATAGCTTCAGTAGCTAGGAGAAGAAAAGAAAGAGATAACCACATCGTCTGAAACGCCTATCTAACCCTTAACGACGCTGGAAGAGCAGATGACGGTCGGACACCGCCACTCCGGGCTCTGGGTCACCTGAGTCCCGGTGCATTAGGTGATTTAGGGTTCTAATTCTGGATTCGAAAGAAAGGATACTGAAATATGTACAGTTGATGAAGTAAAAGAATGCAGCTCTAACAATAGAACTGCAATCCAGTCTTGGTACAGGTGAAGGAAATCAAATGCTCTAAAGAAATAGAAAAGGTGTGAATGAGGATGAATACTTTTACTATGCAAGCGATATACATCTCTTGCACTGTGAAGATATGAATTATCGTTCATACCTTTCCTACACTAATCGCAGTAAATACTGTAGTATAATAACATTTCTCTAAAGCTAAGATATCCCTCACTTATAATCCAGTTATGAAACTCAAAGTAGGAAGAGATATGGGTTCAATGCCAAAACGAGGGATAATACAATCTAAATAATTTGCCCCAAAACAACAGACACAGTAATCGTTCGCCAAAAGTTTCATGTAAACAGATATTGACCAAGGAACCTGGCGAGTTTGAGCACGGACTCAAACTGCAAAAGCGACTGTGACGTCCAATGCGCGCTCTGCCACTTGTGAGGTCACAAAGGTCATTGTGTATGATACGATGACGTTTCTGAAGTAGGTAAGACTGTTCTGAAATAAGGACCTCGTAGCATTGTACAAATACATGTTCAATTATTTCTTGGTCATAAATGAAATAAAAATACATGTCAGAGAAAGAAGTGACATGTTGCCCCTCGTAACATAAACGTAATTATTTTTTTCGTAAATTCTCTTTCAGTATTTATCGTCTTCAGTACTTACTGGCTTCATCTTATGCCATTTACTTGCCTATGTTACTTCTTGCATCAGAATAAGCCAGATTTTATTGTGGTTGATTTCAATGATGAGTTGTTAACCCCAGTAAGCAAATTAAACAGGCATAACTCGTGTCTACTGCGACAGAGTTAGAAAAAACATTAATGATAATGAGTGTCTTCAGGTACAAGAGATGTATCTGACCTGTTTCGTTTATATCTTTCTGACGAAGATACAGTTTCTTGCACTGTGAATATATTAATTTTCATCATACATTTTAAACAGGTAATCAAAGTTTATTTGTCATGCACAGGCTATCTAAAATATATTTTACCTCTGCCG
>NC_061830.1:617444-619705 GCF_019202785.1 Penaeus chinensis
GTAGTGTGTGTGTGTGTGTTGTGTGTGTGTGGTGTGTTGTGTGCGTGTGCGATGTGTGTTGTGTTTGTGTGTGTTGTGTGTGTGTGGGTTTTTTTTTTTTGATTTGTAGTATATACAAATAAATAATAATGGTTTGTGTGTGGTGTGTGTGGTTGGGTGTGTGTGTGTATGTGTTTGTGTGGTGTGAGTGTTGTGTGTGTGTCTGTGTGTGTGTGTGTGTGTGTTGGGTGTGGTATGTGATATGGAAGGGAGAGAGGAAAAGAAAGAACTGGAAGAAGAAAAGGGAGTGGGAGGAGAGGAGGTTTGGAGGAAAGGGAGGGGAGGGGGAGGGGTGGAGAGAGGGGTAAGCGAGACACGAGGGGGGGGAGAAGGAAGAATGAACAGGTTACAATAACAGAAAAAAAGGAAGAGGAAAACTAAAGGCTAAAAATGAAGAGGAGAGAAGGGTACGAAATGAAAAGCGAAGTGAGCACGGAAGAATGAAAATGGCGATTTGAATAGAAATAAAAGTAATGGTTTAGTTAAACGAAAAGGGAAAACAGCAGCATTTGTCACCAAGCCTTCCGTGTCCTGTGGGGAGAACGGAATCGGGCAGGAAGGGACGGAGCCCGGATCAGCCTCCCTTGATACGGCCAGGCTTGCTACAGTATTGGAAGCACTAAAGCATGATTGTTGCATCGACTTAGACACAAGCAACAGGCGAATATTCTCAACACGTGGCCGTTGTTGTTCGAATACTGATATTCACACTAACTTCGCCCCTGCTGACGATCGGGAATAAAAGACCCAAAGTTCTGCAGTTCATCTATTCTCAGATTTACATTGCGGCCTGAGATGCGCGGCGCAGTTGGAAACCACCTTCGGCGTTGGCGCTCCACGACGCCGTTATAAGTCTGTGCCAAATAGTGAAAAGATGAACTTCTGGAAGCCCTGGTGACTACAGATCTTTTTCCCTTTGTTTCAGTTTTTCTTTCTCTCTTTACCCTTTCCTGCTCTTATATTAACTACAATTTTTCAGTCAAGACTTCCTCCATACCCCTGAAATTTAACATATAGTTAATATAACACTAATGACTGTTCATAATACAATAGATAGATATATAATAGGAATTAACTGGGACAAACAAGTCATAGACACGCTTCATAAATGCCAGAGCACATATTTTATGTTACAATAGATGGCAATCTTATTTATCAGGCTGCCCACTTCAATTGAAGTTCACAAAGGTTATCAACATAAAAAGGTTAGTGTTAGGTTAGGTGAAATAAACCACAGCATACACGGACTACACAAACGCAAAGAGAAAATCATCGCGGTCATAAACATAACATTCCCCTTTCATGACGTGTAACACGGAAAAAAGGGCAAGAATCGGCACACAATTTCCCCAAGGGTAACCCGCATCATGAGGAATCCCAGACGTCTTAACACGGAGGAGCATGTACGCACTCACACGAGACGTGGCTGTGTCGTCCTCTCCTCATTTTTTAAATTTCATATTCTGGTTTTTCCATTCTTATTGTTATCCGCATCGTATCTATGTGTGTTTTTTATTGTTATTATTATCATTATCAAATGAGATCTGGATGCATAAGGAGACATAGTAAACGTAAAAGGGATTTATATATATATGAATGTATGCGTGTGTGTGTGTGTGTGTGTGTGTGTGTGTGGTGTGTGTGTGTGTGGTGTGTGTGGTGTGTGGTGTGTGTGTGTGTAGTGTGCGTGTGAATGCGTGCATGTGAGCGTTTTCAAAGCCATTCTTCAGCAGTCTATCCCTATCAGTCTTCTTTGTGAGGCGCCCTTCCTCATCCCCGTTTATACTGCAATATGCAAATGATATCACCCACGCGGAGCACAAGAACTAGAGCTCTGGCGAGAAAGATGAAAATGGAGATTCAAGAAAAAGTCTCGGGAAACAGCAATTCGAAGGCAATGACAGCAACATCAGCTGATAACAGCTTTCCAATTATCAGCTGAATCAACAGAATCACAGAAACGAGTGAAAAGTGTCAGAATTGCATCGATTTTCTTTTGCTTCAGAGCAGATCCTTTTGAATAGAGGTTCAAATCATGTAAAAGGTCCTTCCGTCAGGATTAAGAATTCACTGGCCTCATTATGAAGGTTTAGCTCCGTGTTCCCAAGGCATTAAATTAGGATTTTATATGATTCATACTCACTTACGGCCAGTAATCAGCAGATGTGTTTGATTTAAAAACATTTTTGATAAGATCATTTCGTGGTGTTTTTTAAGTGATA
>NC_061830.1:647305-654805 GCF_019202785.1 Penaeus chinensis
CCACGTCTCCCTTCCGACTGCTCCTGCAGCCAAGCTGGTGCCAAATGTATTGCTCTGCTCTCCTTTGGACTACACCAGCGAGGTCGAGAGGGGGATTCTGACGACTGGGCAACCCCGGATCTCCGTACACTTCGCCCAGGCCTGCGCCCTGGAGAGGGCACTCCATATCCACTGTCCACAGCGTCTGAAACAACACGGGAGAGAGCAGTTACGAGTTATAAGCCTGAACCGATTGGCGTAGGTCCAGGCGCTACAGGCTGTCTCCAACGGTAGAAGGGACCATCGCAACCCCACTGGTCAGCTACCGCCCGCCTCAAGCTGGGCACTCCCCAGCCAGTAAGGTGCTGACCCGCCACATTCTGAGGTTTCAATGGGTGCTTGGAGATAGGGAAAAGACCGACAACCAGACTGCAAACCCACACCAGGCAAAGACAGACGAAAAAGAAGACCCCAATCTTGAGATTAGCAAGCTGAAATGTCAGGACAACGTGTCTGGCACCAGCTGGATCTCGTCATCATTCGGAGACCTTCACTGAACCGCGTTCTCACCACACACAGTTATCACAGTGCTGACTGTGACACTGACCACTCCATGGTCGGTAGTAAAGTCCATCTCCAACCCAAGAAAGGTCGCCCCTGCATTAACACCAGCAAGACGGCAATCTCAGACCTGTGTGAGCGCTTTACCAACTCCATTGAGGATGTCCTCAAAAACTGCCCTGATGGCAACACTGAAGAAAGGTGGAGTCACATCCGTGATGTCATCTATAACTCCGCAATGGACATCTTTGGCATGAGAGAGAGGCAGAACCCGGATTGGTTTGAAGCCAGCATTGCTGAACTAGAGCCAGCAAGTGAAGCCAAGAGAGCAGCCCTCATTAACCACAAGAGGGAGCCTTCGGTGAAGTCACTCTCTGCACTCAGGAAGGCCAGGAACGACGCCCAACGGATCGCTCGGCGCTGCGCCACTGACTACTGGCTCAACCTTTGTGATAGTATCCAGCTCTCCACTGACTGCAGCAAAATTCGTAGCATGTATGAAGGCATGAAGAAGGCCTTTGGTCCAAGCGTAAACAAGATTGCGCTGCTGAAATCAGCTGCCAGCGACATCATAACAAACTGCAGCAAGCAGATGGAGAGGTGGACTGAACATTACCAGGAGCTCTACTCAAGAGAGAACGTGGTCACAGCCGCAGCTGCCGAGAACACCGCCAGCCTTCCTGTCATGGAGGAGCTAGACACTCCACCCTCCGTAGATGAACTGAAGAACCTGTCACACCTTAACGTTTTAGAGAACGTATGGCTAGCGTATGGTAAACATGTTAAACGGTGGCGTACGCTGTACTCTTCGTTTTTCGGCGCGTTGTCGACGTATGCAGAGCGTATAAGACAACGATCGGGGAACGAACTCAGCGCGTGAGGAACGTGTGAGGAACGAACTAACAGGTAATGAATACAACGCGTGAGGAACGATCAGAGAACGAATGATAACAATCGCCTAACATGCCTTTAACTTATCCCCAGCGTATGCATAACGTACTGGCCACACGCTGGCATACGTCGATAATTTTGTGCATGCTCAAAAACTTCTCGCTGTCCCTGCGTACGACGACGTACGGCACCGTACGCCACCATACTTCAACGTACCCTAACCATGGAGCAGCGTACCCATAACTTATTCAAGCGTATGCTGAGCGTGTGCCACCGTTTTCCATACGCTAGCCATACGTTCTCTAAAACGTTAAGGTGTGACAGGCCTTTTAGCAAGGCCATTGACTCCCTAGCCTGCGGCAAAGCTCCAGGAAAAGATGGCATCCCACCTGAAGTCATCAAGGTGGGAAAGAAGACTGCTCTCCTTCACCACCTGCACCAGCTGCTGCAGCAGTGCTAGGAAGAAGGAACAGTGCCCCAAGAGAACAAGGGCGACCGCAGAGATTGTAACAACTACCGTAGAATATACCTCCTCAGCATTGTTGGATAGGCCTCCGCCTGTGTAGTCCTCAACAGACTGCAGTTGCTCACAGAGCGCATACCCCGAGGCCTTCGACCTCGTCAGCAGGAACGGCCTTTTCACTCTGCTGCAGAAGATTGGATGTTCCCCCCCAAGCTCCTGAGGATGATCACGTCTTTCCATGAAGATATGCAGGGTACCGTGCAGTACGATGGCTTTCACTCAATCAAGAGTGGGGTGAAACAGGGGTACATACTCGATACGACACTCTTCGGAATCTTCTTCTCTCTGCTGCTGTCCTACGCCATCAGCCAGTCAGAGAACAGAGTGTACCTTCACACCAGAAGTGACGGCAGCCTCTTCAACCTTGCACGCCTCTAAGCTAAGACCAAAGTGCGGTAGGTACTCATACGAGAGATGCTCTTCGCTGATGATGCAGCACTGACGGCACACTCTGAAGAAGCATTGCAGCGACTCATCAACTGCTTTGCGTATGCATGCAGAGTTTGGCTTGACCATCAGCCTAAAGAAGACTAACATCCTGGGCCAAGATGTGAGCAGTACCCCAAGCATCACCATTGGCGATTACACCCTCGAGGTCGCCGAGGACTTTATGTACCTCGGCTCCACCATCTCCAGCAACTTCTCCCTGGACGCCGAACTCAACAAGCGCATCGGCAAGGCGGCAACTGCCATGGCTCGCCTGGCAAAGAGGGTCTGGGACAAAAAGAAGATGATCACCAACACCAAGATAAATGTATACCAGGCTAGTGTGCTCAGCTCTCTGCTCTACGGCAGCGAGACTTGGACCCTCTACTCCCGCCAAGAGCGCAGGCTCAACACCTTCCATCTGCGCAACATCAGGACGATCCTGGGACTCACCTGGCAGGACCGCGTCCCAAACAAGAAAGTCCTTGATCAGGCAGGCATCCCAAGCATGTTCGCCCTGCTCACCCAGCGTCGGCTCCTGTGGCTTGACCACGTCAGGAGAATGGACGATAGGAGGATCCCCAAGGACATTCTTTTTGGCGAGCTCGCCACTGGCTCCAGACTTACAGGAAGACCTGTCCTACGCTTCAAGGATGTCTGTAAGTGAGACATGAGGGCAGGCGACATCGACCCAGCAGGCTGGGAGTCAGTGGCTGAAGACCGCAGCAGCTGGAGAAGTGCTGTGAAAGCCTGCACAAAAGGGAGTGAGGAGAGGAGAGACCAACAGTGGGAAGAGAGGAGAGAGCGCAGACGACAGAGGGCAGCATCAGTGCCCTTGGAACCTGACGCCACCTACACCTGTGGCAACTGCCTCAGAGCCTGCCGATGCAGGATGGGCCTGTGCAGTCACAGCAGGCGCTGCAACTCAACAACAGACTGATCCGAGGTGCAGAACTCCATTGCCTTTGAGACAGACGGACGCTAACAAATGTGTGTGTGTGTGTCTGTGTGTTTGTGTATGTTTGTGTGTGACACACACACACACACACACACACACACACACACACACACACACACACACACACATTTGTTGGCGTCCGTCTGTCTCAAAGGCAATGGAGTTCTGTACCTCGGATCAGTCTGCTGTCGAGTTGCAGCGCCTGCTGTGACTGTACAGGCCCATCCTGCATCGGCAGGCTCTGAGGCAGTTGCCACAGGTGTAGGTGTGTGTGTGTGTGTGTATATATATATATATATATATATATATTTGTACAAAATGTTCGCTCAGGCGATCTCTCTCCCCTTTCCTTTTCCCGAAGATTCCTGTCGGCCTTTCCTTGTGTTGTGGCATCCCCGTGTGAATAGCAATAACAGTGGCAGTTGAGAGGTCCTTGTAACTTCACTCTTAAAGGTCCCCCTGCGTTCCTTATATCGACAACCGGATTTGAATAATGATAGTAGGACCTTGAATGTATTCCTTTCATAAGCGAATGATAAATTGGGATTTTGTCAAATTAATTGAATACGCGAATATTATTTACATTAGTTAAGAGCCGCATTTTCCATTTCTATTGTGGCTCTTTCTCATACGGTCCAATTTCTGGGTTTTCTCATTGTCGACAGGCACATGGGCCATGCCTGCTTTATATGGCAGTCTAGTATTTGTTTGAGCAGTTAACGAAGTGCAGCGACCCGGCTTTGGCCCGGTATTTCTCCATATCTGATATGAGTTATAAATCTATAATTTTATTTTTCTGCAGGAGTCACTTCAGCGACGGGTGGGCCGTTCATTAACCATTTAACACTATAGGACATCCTCATTCAGCCGAACGGTAAAATTATGTATTTTCGGGTTATCCCTCCCCTTTTTTTGTTTGTTTGTCTTTACTTACTACTTTACTTACTATGCTTAAAACCAAACAGGATTTAACATACTTTATTGTGCATCAAAGTACAATAAATATAGTAGATACGAAAATGCAAACGTGGACTCATAATTTCCTTCTCTCACCATGAAGTCTCGTGAAACTTTCTTAAAACTCCTTCGTTTATTTTTTATCTTTACAATCATGAGAACAACACATCGAAAGTCTTTATGACCAGCACACAGTAATTTATCTTTACAGAGTGAAATATGAAAACCTGTATTTATAACAAGTAGCAATTTAGTTCAATTAAATAAATAATGCAATCAGGACAGCATCGATATCTTAGATATTTAAGTCGCTCTCCTTATTCTAATTTCCGTGGTGGCTATCTCTAGAAAGAACTATTAAGATGATGCTGACATGATATGGTTCTATTTCATTTAGATAATAGTGACGCCCCACTCTTGGCGCACCTGTCCGGTCGCCCTTCGCACTCTTAGCTATTGCGAGGCCCTTGCCGCACCAAGAGTTCTTGTGACGTCTTACTGAAGCGTTACGTTTCCCCCTTCAGCTAGCACTATTATTCTCTAGTCTTGAATAAGTGCATCTCATCTGCGCCCTAATTTCCATGTGGAATTTCATTTATCACTAATACCATTACCATCAATGTTAGCGGTAACCTCAGAAACAGCAATTATAGTAAATTGACCCACGACCGCATAAACTAGTTAATTTCATAAAAAGGCGTAAAATGTCAACTTGCTGGAACGCAATATTTTTTTCTTTACAACTATCATAAGTGTTCACGTTACTGTTCATTAGAAATAAAAAGACATGAAAGGAAAACAATTATTTTTTCTCGGCGCATTTCCAGAAAATCACGCGGACCGTTGAACCGAGAAGCACCTAATAATCAGCTGATGCGAAGCCGAAACCTGTTTGTTGACCGCGGCCCGCCTCGGCCTCGCGCCGATTGCTAAGCGCTGCGCGCGCGTATGTATACTCATATGTATGTGTGTGTGTGTGTTTATATATTTATATATATATATATATATATATATATATATATGTATATATATACATATGTATACATTTATATATACATATAAGTAAATATATATTTATACATATACATACATACATATATATACATAATTATGGGGGTGTGTTTATATATGCATATAGATATATATACATATAGGGATCTAAATATGTATAGTTATATAGATAGATACATGCATATCGTGTGTGTGTGTGTTTATATATGTGTGTATAAAATGTATGTATGTGTGTTTATAATATATATGTATATATGTATATATGTGTGTGTGTGTGTGTGTGTGTGTGTGTGTGTGTGTGTGTGTGTGTGTGTGTGTGTGTAGCCATTTCATGTGTTTGTGTATATATTGCATAAGGAACCAGTTTCATTGACTATAGTAAGAAAATTAGAATACAAATCATATAATACTCTTGATTTAATATACAGTGTGACTGTGGGAGCACAATTTCAATTTCTATTGTCTTCCAAATAACCGACTTCAGCGTTACGAACTGCGTCAGCACTGGGCCATTCTCTAGCAATTGGTAGGCGGTCTAGCGAATACATCAGCCTTGTATCCTCTTTTGAAGAATTATTCCTCCATCGCAGCAAAAGCGTCTGCTGTTATCAGGTGATCACTTTGAAAAAAATCAATTTCATGAGCAACATACGCAATTAATAAGTGCAGGTTCACATGGGTTCATCAATATGAGCAGTATTGACAGTGAATCAAAATACTGATTGATACAATAACAATTTACACTAGAAAAACTACATGAGAGTGATTTGTGTGTGTGTGTGTATACAAATACACATGCTATTTCTCAATTCCAAATTAAATTAGTCGTAGCTTAAGTACTTATGTTTTATTCGTTTTCTTTCATAATCGGTTCGTTTTCTTTCTCCCCTGAAGGCTCAATTTATGTATTTGCGTAATTGCTTCGAAAATGTTATATCCTTGGTTAAAGTGCATCATCTTCAATTCATGCATTATCAACATCAATATAAAAACAACTGACAACACTATTGATTAACAAAATACCATTTTTTTTCTTCAAGATCCACGCGAGGCGAGATCTATATTCGCCAAATAATTAACCGTATTAAAGATTTCTCCTCGCGATTGGGCTCGGAGCAGGAAAGGCTCTCTTGTTTACACAGACCAAGCATTGAAGAAGTTCTAGGAGGCAAAAATAAGACGCCTTCATTTCCCTCAGCACACACTCGCCGCCGCTTGCTTTTCCAGCGGGCTCCTGGATGGAGATTTCCGATGTGCACAGGCAGGGAGATGTGCTGATTTAGATAGATATATTTAACGCCATACACGAACTGATCTCTCTCTCTCTCTCTCTCTCTCTCTCTCTCTCTCTCTCTCTCTCTCTCTCTCTCTCTCTCTCTCTCTCTCTCTCTCTCTCTCTCTCTCTCTCTCTCTCTCTTTCTCTCTCTCTTTCTCTCTCTCTTTCTCTTTCTCTTTCTCTTTCTTTCTTTCTCTGACTCTACTCTGTCTCCTCTCTCTCTCTCTCTCTCTCTCTCTCTCTCTCTCTCTCTCTCTCTCTCTCTCTCTCTCTCTCTCTCTCTCTCTCTCTCTCTCTCTCTCTCTCTCTCTCTCTCTCTCCCTCTCTCTCTCTCTCTCTCTCTCTTCTAATTCTTCTTATTATTATTATTATCCCCCCCCCCCCTTTCTATCTTTCTCTTTCCCTCTCTAAGACCGTCGGCGTGTCTCTTAAATTTGTCGTAAGCTTACGACAGTCCTTATCTGTGGTATTTCAAAACTCTTATTTATTTATTCCTAGATCCCTTTGTTAATAGGCTGTATACCAAAGTCCTTCTTTGTGTTTTTTCCAAAGGCCTTATATGTTGTGCTCCAGGGCCCTTGTTTGGGTTCCAGTTCTTATGTCATATACCAAGAATCCTTCCTTATGGTTTTCCAATGTGCTTTTTCTGATGTTCCAAATTCTTAGATCACCTGTGTCGTTCCAGAAGCTCTCCTTGTGTAGCACTGATCTACAGTGTTCCCAGATTTCTTTACTGTGGTCTTACAGGTCCCTTCTTTATGGTGCGTCAGAATGCTTAGCCATGGTGGCGTTTGAGCTGTGGGGTTCCAGGTTCCTTCTTTGAGGCTTTGCAGTGTGCCGTTATGCGTTTTCAGGGTTCTCATTTAGAGTCACTCATTTCCTAGAACACTTATTTATGGTGTTCTAGGAACCTTATTT
>NC_061830.1:659805-662305 GCF_019202785.1 Penaeus chinensis
GCGCTTAACATCCCCTCTCCTCTGTTGTCTTTCTTTTCTCTTGCTATCGTGGCCCTTATGTGTATAATCTTGTTCACGATATCTGTCATAGTACCGAAGGAGGCCCTGCTGCAGAAACGGTCACCTACGGGCGCTGTAAAAATCGTCACCGGGAAATCGCCAGAAACCGAAAAAGACTAGGATAATTACGCCCGTCGATCCAGTGAAGGACCAGGAACTCGCCAGAGCAGGTACCAGTCGACCCATAATGCTGTGAACTTGCCTGGACGCCGCAGATCCACTCAAACTCCAGGAGCTCGAAGAGGACGCTTCCGGCCGGACGCCCGTGATCCTGACGAGGACAACGAGGACGTCGGTACGAGCAAGAAGGACCTGGGTGAGATCTGCGGGAACGTGCATTGGGCGAGTAAGCCTCCGAGTTAGGCCTGGTCGAGGACTACGAGGACGAGGACTGTTTTCCTTTCATCTTTGTGTACACGTTACTGTGTTTGTGTTTGTGTCAATATATATATATATATATATATATATATATATATATATATATAAACATACATATATATATGTGTGTGTGTACGTGTGTGTGTGTGTGCGTGTGTGTGTGTGTATGTATATATATATATATATATATATATATATATGTATATACAAATTTATATACATTTATATTTATACATATATATACATATATGTAAACATATAAACATGTTTACACACACACACACACACACACACACACACACACACACACACACACATATATATATATATATATATATATATATATATATATATATTATACACGTGTATACATGTATGTATAAAATGTGTGTGTGTGTGTGTGTGTGTGTGTGTGTGTGTGTGTGTGTGTGTGTGTGTGTGTTATATACTTATCTACTGACATCTACATGGCGCGCGCCTGTTGTGTGAAGTGAGCCTGCTGGCCGAGTGTCTTCCGCCGACGGAGCCGGGCCTGTTTCCCCACACGCTCCCGGCCTTCACGGTCCTTGGAGCTCCGTCACCAACCGTGAGTTTTGCTTCGTGAAATCTCAGCACGAATTAAATCACGATTCCTTGTGCAACTCACATCTGTCATTCATCACTTCTTATTCTAAAACCAATATCCGTTCATAGAAATATACCAGTATACTGCATATAACATTTGCTGTCTATCAGCTGACAACAACATGGTATAGAGTACATGAAAGGCTTTTTTTCGGTCTCTCTCAGCGTATTTCCCTTCTCTATTCCCGGAAAGCTAGACAATGACACGGCAGAATTAAGCAACCGAACATCTCTGTAATTCTTCCTGTCGACCAACTAATCCTACGTCACGTACGACATTATTGATTTATACAACAGCAAAACGCGCTCACCTACCAAAGGCAAGTGTTTACATGGGCCTTGAGAAATCAGAAAGACGTTTTTATGTATTGTGGCTTTGTGCAATACTAAGAGAGATTATTTGTGTGTATATATGCAATGCAAGGAATTATTTCACCGCAGAGGACGGCTCGTATCGCTTATTATAATTTAGAGAACAAATTGCGAGTGCTTAAGTACATGAGGTTTTCGTTTGTGTTACGGCTCTTAGGACGATTGCGACAGATGATGAAACTGTTTGCATGCTGACACCCGCAGCCCTTCATAACTGATCTCACTAGGACAAGCCTACAAGGAGAGTACGGAGTGTCAATATTAAAAAAAAATATATATATTAACTCTTTTCGTTTAAATATTCTTCGCACTTCCCACCCTGCGTGCCTGCAATTTGTAGGTAAGACATTTCATGAGAGGAAGTTTGTTAGCCACCCGTAGCATGGATGGTGATAAAAATGAAGAGAGAGACAAGTAAGTATAAGAACTAAAAATACGAATGGCTATAGGAAAGGGAGATCGGCTGGCCAACGCAGAGTGAGAGCGCTCTAGACAGGGGAAAGAGAAAGGGAGGAAAGCGAGAGCCGACGGCGAGCCCTCATGCAGAAAGAAGCTGGAGGATGACCGTGGCCAAAATTTGGCGCTCGAGAGAAACCCTGGTACACGCATTTTCAGGATTCCAGTTCCCTCGGCAACCCAGTGAACTGATCCTTCGCCCCGGAAGATTCATACGCATTCAGAACGAAGTATAAATAGAAAGAAACTGTATTAAATTAAGGGGCACTCTAAATTTCTCTCACAGTAAAGGAAAGGTGCAGCTCGAGTGGAAAACTCTTTGTTCAAAAGGCAAAGTCAGAGAGAGCCTGCATGACGCTCAAGTCATGGATTCTGCATGGCGCGCTGAGAAGCATGACTCGTTGTTGGCCTTCATGAAGCAAAAAACACTCGCGGGCGAAACTGCCAAACCGCGTAGGAGTCAGTTGAGAATTCTGGCCGAGCGACGCACACTGCGCCCGGACACAACAGCGCAACAGCCGCCTTGGAACCGAAGTAAGCACTCGCTCATTCGTTTTGAAACCGCGTGCGTGTCCCGACTTTGCCCTGAAATGCTACACTTCGCCCGCAG
>NC_061830.1:667305-679805 GCF_019202785.1 Penaeus chinensis
CTACAAAAATTCCCCATAAACTTACATGAAGGTGATTTTCTTTCTACATTAAAATGTCTGACAATACACGAGTAATACCATCATAAAATCGAGTATTTACAGTAATTATGACATTTCTTACTCTGCGCAAATCGATGTGTATGGTCCATATTACGGGCAAGAGGGAACTGAAGAATTGCGCGCGATTTTCAAAATCAACAATGTTACCGCATGAACAGCGCACGAAACCTTTTGAAACTTTTATTCAATACCACATCCGCGTGACATTTGTCACGAAAGCCAAAAGCATTACAGGAAATGCTATAAACCAATCACAAGGCAAGGAAAGCAAATATACCAAATCTTTGCTCAAAATGGATCTCAGGTGCGTAGGTTGTGACCCGCATTACTATAGAGTTATATCTGATTATTTTGAAGAAAAAAAATGATAACGCTGTAGAGTTCCTGAGAGCACACGGTGTTTTGCCAAGAGCGGTAAGTTGCCCGCATTGCGATTTACCTTGCAAATATCGTGAAGATCGACATATATGGTATTGTGGCAGATAGAAAAAATAGCAAAGACAAAACGGCGTAAAAGTTGCGTTTTATCGACCAGCGATTACAAAGGCACGTTTCTAAGCCAACTAGCGTAGATTGGAGGAGTTTTTGTTCTGAAGTAACCGAATATTGGTTACAAAATCAAAATTCAATAGGAGGTGCCGGTGTAATACTTGAGATAGACGAGACGCTGCTCGTGCGCCGTAAGTATAAGAGGGGCAGACAGTTGAGCCAGGTCCCGGGCGAAGCTAGAACTTCGCAAATCATAAAGAAGAAGAGCCAGGTGTGGGTCTTTGGGGGTATTGAGCGTGTGAGTAAAAGGAAATTAATTGTGCCATTGGTTGACACTGACCGCAGTGCAGACACGCTCATACCCCTTATTAAGAAATATATAAAACCAGACAGTGTGATATACGGTGATGGATGGGCTGCCTACCGTAACCTACAACACCATGGTTACATGGTGTTGAAAAAGAATTGATTAATTCATGTTTTTCACAAGCGGCAGAATTATACACGCCGCAAGGCGGGAAAGAAAGAATTCTTCCGTCACCTGCCCCCCCCCCCCCCCCCCACACACAGTTCCTCTGGATGGTAGTTCTTCAGAGAGCGATTAAAATCGGGTAAGAGCTCACACTTACCTGATTGCTTGTATGCATATGGTAAAATAAAACCTAATACAAAGCAAATACCTTTTTTCGCGCACGTAAAGACATATTTCTTCTGAAATACCGATAATAAATTATTAATGTGTGAAACAGTAAGACAAGGACACCATGTATAACGACCAATTACTGACAACTTGGCGATTACAGACTGAGAAATTCTAGCCAATGAAAACTTCAGGCAATGACGTCACAGTTTTCTGACCAATCAAAAACAGTTTTTTCGGAAAGCCCTGCCCTCGCCCATGGAAAACCTTTAGTGTGTATCTGTCCGGTGGTCAAGGAAGTGTACGTGTGAAAAAAAAATATAGTAGCCGGCAGAAATGTTTACAAATTGCGAAATACACGTATAACTGGAAATATTGCTACGCCGAGGACGTGTTATTGTAAAACTTAATAACGGAGACGGGACGATATAAGGTTAGTAAAATTTAAGTAACGTTTAACGAGAACCGCCGAAATCTACATAGTTATTGCACGAAGTACATTTCAAGTAATAAGCCAATTAATGTAATAAAAATGCATACTTTTAATAGGATAATAATACATGCATTATTAATACAAATTATTTCCGATTTGGCTATTGCAACCGACCGCAGTGGGTGTCGTGGCCGCGCGCGACGAAATCAGGCTAAAGCTTTCATAATTCCGCGGGACGAGCAATAAGGCTTGGCTGCGCGGCCTGAAGCCTCGCCACGGCCTCCGAAGTATTTTCGGCTCAGGCAAAGGTCAATAAGTTCCATCTTACATTTTAAGACAAGTATAAGTATTGAACGGTTACCATATTTGACGACAATCATCACTAAAGTTTGCAAGGTGTGTTACAAAAATGTGTAAGTTTTTTGTTTGAGAATAAAATTCACGGAGACTGCGTGTGCCGTTGCGGCACGGTCTCCGTGCGCGACACGTAACTGTCAGTAGCGCTTTTTTTTGTTTCTTTGCTTTGTATTTATTATCGCAGTCAATCAAAATACCGTTGTTATTTGAGGAACTATTAATGAAGCTTGTGTATGAATTTGAAACGGTCATCTGGAAACTTTCGAAACGCATTTTCATATTGAAAAGTTGATTGTGCCCAAACATGGTTTGATTCATTTGTATTGTCCGTCAATCAGGCAAAAAATAATCCTGGATTTAACCGCCGAATTGTATACCGTAATTGCATAGGTGAAACATGGCCACTGTCCCCGTAGAGTTTCAACAAACCCGATTTTAAGTTAATTTAGTGTTTTTCTTGTTTTTCTGTGTGTAAATCATGCTAATTACCCCCCCTTAATACAGTGCGAAGCCGAATCTTACACATTTGATCAACTTTGCCGTCGGGGAATACAAGTTCCGCTACTCATCAACGAGTCAAATGCGACGGAAAGCAACAGCATAACAGCGTTAAACTACGAGGGGAGATTACACTCCAAAAAAAGTGGTTTCGAAAGTCGGAGGCTGGATGAAACTTAACATTTACCAATCTTTTTCCTTTATTTATGGCATTACCATTAATGTGTAGATTATTTCCACAACTTTTTGTCCTCAACAAAAATATCTTCAATTTGCCTTCCCTTACTACATCCAAACCATAAAGGATAACCAAGGGCAACAAACCACTAAGTGTAACCTCTCAAAATGGAGTTATGAATTATTTCTTTTTTGACGTCAAACTATCTGGAAGTTCTATGGAGCCTTAGCCTTTTATCCCAAGTGTGTTGGTGCAGCTCGATTTTCACCTTGAATTGGGGTATTCAGCACGTGTGTTAACTGTAGCTTGTGCATTCCATTTTAATTTATTTACTAAGGTTATTTCAGCTTACTAGGCTAAATTTTGTTAAGTCTATTTGCAGAGTATAGAGCTCAAAGGAATATTTTTCCCAAAGATGTCTTATGTAATAACAGTTTTACTAACCAAGATAATTTTTTGCCCTATATGTACTGTGCACACTTCAAGTAATTCTTTCCAGCTTTTATTTTCTGCACACACTGCATAAAATAAAAATTAGGTCCCCCACCCCATGCCACAAAATGTGGCATGCAGCTGTTTGCCGCAGCAGCACGCCAAAGCGTTATGAACCGGTGATTCAACTTAATGTACCAAACTCCCGCGCTCAAAGTCGGCGCGTTGCCATTGATCACCAGAGCATAGAGTTTGTTTTTAGTTTTTAGTTTTCTTCACCCGTCACCAAGGGGTTAATTGAATGAAAGGAAACAAGAGGGGGGGATGGTATGACAAGGAGGATTTGGGGTCAAAGCTCCTGGGTTAGAAAGGTTTTGGGTTCTTGCAGCAATCTTTATGGTATTCTTGCATTAAGAATGGGGTTTATTTGTTCTTTCGTTCAAATTGGTAAATCGAAGCATTTAAAAGAAAGTAAAAAATCGGAAAATCCAAACCAAGATTTGGTCATGGATGATTTGTTCTAAAATGCAGACAGACAAGTGAACTCTTCCTAAATGCACAAACTATCACAAAGATTGCCATATAAACCAAAAGCCTTCCAATCACCATTTTTCCAAAGCCAATGTAGTTATTATTCTACTTAACAGTAAGCCAATGAACTTCAAATTTTTGTTAGTGCAGAGGACCTTGTGTCAATTATACCAATGGCAAGTACACTTGAACTGTTTTTCAGTGCTAAGCTATCTAGTACAACTCCTGGGCTGAGGCAAGTTCAATCTGGCCATTTCCCGGTAACATTTATATTAAAGAGAAAAGTATTTCTTGAACCTAGGACTGTGTCTGCCTGAGACAGCTCCTGTATCTTTTGTGTCCTGGCAAAGGCCAACAAACCTCCACCATATATATTCAGAATAATAAGGCTTGAATTGCCTGTGGGGCTGAGGCCACAGTGAGCATTTGAGTCACAGCAAGGGATAAATATTGTAGGATTACCTTGACTTTTGGGTGATTGTTTTCTACAGTCAGTGTTGTCTTTTGGGCTCATTAAGAGACTTAGGACTCATTTTCTCTCCTTAGTTTTCATTCCAAGACTTACTGAACCATCTAGTAGAGGGGGTGGGGGGTGATCTGATTCATGGATAGAATTGATTTGTAATATATTCACATATAGGTCATCTTCATCTTTTTTGTTGGGCTTTATTTGTCCAAATCAGATTACCTACCTCCTCCTTGCATTTTGCACACCCTACCATCATATCTATTTTCAGTCAGTTTAAGATATAAGTATGGTTTAATTATAACTGACATAATCAATTATGATTATTAGGTATTAAAGAGCTTGCAACTAGCAATCAACCTGGGAAGCAGATGCACAACTTGTTTATGAAATCACAGATGCCAAAAATGATGCTCTAGTTAAGCTGGTGATCGCCAACTAGTGAACATGGCAAAATTCACTGGTGATATTTTAGCTGCTTTTTATTTATTTTGTAGAAATTGATATGATACCTGGATTATTATGAACATATTAAGATCAAAAGACAGTGGGCAATAAGCATTTGGAAATGTAGAGGTGGAATGGTTGCAATCTGAAGGCAAATAAAAATTCTCTCTTCAGAACGGTATTTTCCACATGCAAATTAAAAATTCTTTTCGAGGCTAGTCAGGGGCATTGCTGATATCAAACTCCAAAATTTGTTACTGGCAGATGAAGGGCTATGATTTCATAGGAAAATGTGCAGTTAACCCAATGCCGCCGGGTGGTTTCCCAATACGAAAGCCCTCACTCCTGGGTTATATTTGTGGTGTCCTGGGCCCTACTGCCTGGGGATCGTGTCGTCACCATGCATGCCCCTGGAAAGTGGGACCATAGTCCAGGCATGCCATGGTATGTACGTGCATACCACCTGGCAGCAATGGGTTAAAAGGGGAAAGATAAGTGAATGGGTAGTAGGTAAGGCATGATAGAGATAAGTCAAGTTTCTAATTCTTACAACTTATTAGAGAGAACATACTGTATTCTCTGTCAAAATGGTGCTGGAGGAATTTTATTGTGCTTATTTCCACTGGGGGCAGGACTTGCTCAGCTGGTTTGTTTGCCACCATGATCAGCTTCACATCTGTAAAAAAAAAAATAATAATAATAATAATAATAATTATTGAAAAAAAAAAAAACTGGATGTTAAAATTTATTAACAATACGATGATTCACATGAAAAAATCACAAAGGTATCACAATCTAAACTCTACAATGCCATTGCCAGAAATTTCTATCTCACTCGTTTTGGTGACTTCTGACAACTTTCTGGCCTTTTGACTGGGTATTCACATGACTTGCTTTAGCAAGTTGTGACACCCTAGCCATACCCATCATGATGAGTTGGTTTTTCATGACAGCAATAGGCATGTCTGGCTATAAGAGGATAATGTAAGAGTTCATCCAGTGAAAGAAATGAAATTTTTCATATATGCAATTAAAATATAGATCAGAAATACATGGCTAATTTTTTTTTTTTTTTTTTTTTTTTTTTTTTTCCTATCTGCCTTTAAAATATAGTTATCAAAAGTTTGTAACTACAGTCAAATAATAAAGTTCAACTGCAGCTGACAAATGTACTTGTAAGTGTAGATACTGATTACCAATTGTAAGTGACATTTAGATTAACTGTTGCTCTGGGTGTATTGCAGATGAAATAACACTTTCTATGGGCTGTATTCTCATCATTTTTAAGTGTATTTATTGTTTGAATGAAACTGATGTAGGATATGGGTATGGCAGTGAGTACATAGCTATTACATTTATGATTGTGACAAATTATAGTTACCGAGAGCGATGCACTGAGATGGAGGGAAATGGACACTGCCATCTTATAGAGCATTAAAAAATTGAGTAAGAAGCAAAACAGGTACATCTGCAGTGGCCTCATATTTACTGGGAAATAAAGAAATTATTCCCTGCATGCCACTGCTTAGAGACCATAACACCTTCACACAGCCAGAGTTCTTAATGTATTTTCTGTAAGTTGGCATGAAGTGCTAATAAAGGGGGGTACAGGGGAGGAGCTTGTCCCCCTCTCTCTAGGGAATAAATATAAGGTAGGTAAGATTAGGTTCAGATACCCTGGTTTTAGGGCTTTGTCTCTGGAGGTGCATTGCTCTGGTATCTGCATAAAAAGTAGAAATGGGATAGGTGGTAGGTAGCTAGTGGTGAGTGGAAACCAACAAAGAACTTATCTTCTGTTTTTCCATGGCAGTTTCAGTAATGGCTCGTGGACATCAAAAAGCCCAGTCTCAAGCAAAAGCCCTAGCCAAGCAGGCAGCCATCAAGTCAAAACAGGGCCACAATGCCAATGCCCAGAAGAAAGCAGCTGCCAAAGCCCTCACCTATCAGTGCCCTGTTTGTCGGGTGAGTTATGAGCAGTGCTTCATGAGAAGGGAATATAGTTCATGCCTTCTCAGTTTTCTTAATACTACTATTTTTGTTGGCTAATCTTCAAAAAGTTTTCAATTATAGAGCATGGCATGGAATAATGAGAGCATCTGTAAATTTTAATAATTGTCCCTTTTAGCAGTGCCAAAGTTTTTGGGTGGCTGAACAAGTTTAAGTGCTAGTCAGTCATCAGTGTAATGCCATTCAGTAATAGCAATCCATGTGCTCCCTTTACCCATATGTCAGTTGTCATAGAACATAGGTATGCCCAGGGTAAGTGATATTAAAGTAGTCAGTTGGTAAGACAAATAACTTGTTTTTCAGAGCATGATGCCAGACCCCAAGACATTTAAGCAACACTTTGAGAACAAGCATCCAGGTGCTCCCATGCCTGAGGAACTCAAGGACATCTGATGCAATGAAACGAAGAGCTGAGGTTGAACTTGCACACTGTTGGGGCTCCAGCAAGACGTGACCCGTCGTCATCTGAATTGTCGGCAGTGTTTTAAAATATGAATCTATTGATCAGGATGAAATAATTATTTGGAAAAAGGGTGTGAGAGGCCAGAATTTAAAGCCAATCCAAGATTTCTGACTTAGATTTTCTACTCAGGTGTACACATTTTATTTTCTTCACTATCTTAGAAATGCTAAACAAAACTTTTCTTAATTTCAGTAGAGTTTAAACTTGATTTTTAGTAGTTTCAAGACTCAATAAAATCAGTTTTCCTTTATTTAGCCTCAATTTTTTTCTTTGTAGTTCACATAGAGATATGTTTGTTTCTTAGATTCTCAAAATCAGGAAATTACACATTGTATTGGCTTATATTACAACTTTGGCAGAAAAACCAAAAATATACGACGACACAACCTATTGACTTGCAAAAGAAGTCAGGATTTTAAGAATATACATTTGATGATAGTCTGTGATATTTAAACCAAAATGCATGTTCATTTCATCATTTTAACATCGGGCCCGTTGCTGTCCCCCTCCGTGGTGCAAACATTGGACTCGGCTGCTCGCTTCATTTAAAGTTATCTGGTAGGAGTTGATGCTGCTACTTGACATTGAAATGGATTTTTTTTTTTTTTCTTTCTTTCTTTTTCTTCTTTTCTTTCTGTCTGTCTTTTTCTTTTTTTCTTTTGTGTCAATAATTTTCTTTTTCTTCTGGGAACCCCTGGATATTTATTTAGGAGCCCATTATGTCCCTTTAGAATATGCCTCAACTTTTTTTGATAATCTTTGGTCAGATTTTCCTAAAAGCTCCTTATTTTACCTCATGTCTAGAACAGTTTGTTATTGAAAAGGAAGACAAATTATAAAATAAAAACAGACAAGCAAAACAAAAAAAAAAATACATGAAACATTCTGTATGTGACCTGTGACCACCCATGGTTTTACCTGAAGTGAATTTCAGTGTTCGACCCTGAGGCCTTTGCGTAGGCCCTGTCATTATATCTCTGGTAAGTAACATGTAGATGATGCTAAGAAGACATTATCTCCATAGGCATTTGGTCCTCATTGCTTATCTAGCAAGTTTTTCCTAGTATTTCTTTAATTGAGAATTCAGCAAGCACCTGCAGTCACAGGTGGTCTCTCTCCTGTCTTTGCTTGGTTAAAACTTCAGTTTCTGTCTCTCTGCCTCCTCCTTCACATCACCCATTCCAGTTTTTGGCTAATATTCAGAGAATGAGAGGCTTTGTGGAGGTGCACTTTCTTCTCACAGCCTTTGTTTCCTGAATTTCAGGTCAAGCTTCTCCAGAGGACCAATTTGTCCCTCTGTGACTTATTGTATGACTTCATGCAGACTCCCTTTTTTATTATTATAATTATTCCTTTCTCACATGCGAAGGCCATTTGTTTGTTGAGAAATTGTCATCCTGGGTTCCTTTGCTTGGTTTTGTGCATCTGAAAGTGTACTGTACTTTTTTCTCTCATTATTTTCAAAGGAATCCCAAATAGTCTGGAGATCTTGCTGTCATTGCCATAAGTGTCATCCCATACACCAAGTAAAAACATTATTAGCTCAAGGTTTTATTATATTTTATATATAATCCATGTAAATCATGGGGATAATAAAAGTGTTACCACAAATCTGTGCTTTTCTTTTCTCAAAGATGTGGTTCATGTATAAAAAAAGAAGAATGAATATTCTATTTTTTATACATAAACCACATTTTTGAGTTGCCTGCTTCTCATGAACAAAAGTTTTTATTATTTAACTAATATGAAAGGAATATTGTGAATATGGAAAGCCTGGTAGACCGAGTAATTCCTTGGCCTGATCGTAATTACAAAAAATACACATATTCTGCTCACCACAGGAATAATGGTTTACAGCAGAAACATTCACTTATTTTTACAAAAAAACCAAAATGGCTTGTAAATTATACATTTTCTTGTATACAAAATGCATAAAGAATCTTGAAAAAATATTTCATGGGTAGAGAGTTTCAAATTATTCTGTTGGGAGCTTCATGATCCACACAATGGATACCTTTGGTCTACAAAATATGGTTGAAACTGTCAGAACATTACTGTTACGAAAGAAAATAAGTTAACCATCTATATTTTTTTTAATCTTTTCAAGTTCATTATTAGTTTAATCCTCTAAAAAAGTTCCAGATTTGAAGAGCATTACAATGTGGAAAAGTGAAGCAAACAATACTACCTCTTGTAAATGGGTTGCCTTATTAACTTCCCATTTAATGGACACCAGATGTGAGAAGCCCTACTTGAGCTACACCTACCCAGTGAAAACTCATGATACAAATGCTCTGAAATTGTGAGTGGGATGATACCAGAATATGAAGAACTTGTATATCACTTCATGCTGGTCTCTGTCAGTCCCTAAATTCTTATCCCCCTGCATAGAACTGTTCTAATATGAAAGTTGTATGAACTGCAATGTAATAGGTAAAAGATAAAGATGTACCGTCTTCTCTGCTTCCACTTTGATACCATTGTGCAAACTGCCAGTTTCACCTTGAATTCAGAGTACATACTTTACGTCAATGAGCATAGGTTTCAGATACTAGAATCAAACTAGCAGTTCAAACACTTGCAAGGGCTGAGTCATGAACTTGGAAGTGGATTGGACGGTACACCCTCAAGTGATTCTGTAATAACATACAGCCACATCCACAAGATTTATTAACAAATCCCAATGCATGGCAAGAATGAGTGCAAAGGATATCATAAGCAAGAAAACCACAAACTTAAATATTACATCAAATGATGCCCACAGATCTAACAGTGATTCCTGGGCACATATACATGGTAGGTCATCTCAGGCTATTTTAGTTTCTTTGAGCCCACCTTGGATTGTGATGTGTCTACCCATGCATGAATTGGCCCTTGAATAGTTGGGGCTAAGAGATCAGTGAGCTGTATTTTGCAGAGTGGAGGCAGGCATAACCATCACTGTGGCAAATATAGAATAGGGAAGAACGGGATTACATAATTCTTTTATATAAAATGTCCCCCCCAATCCCTTGCCTGTTGTTGTCGTGGGGGTACTTAGGAGGCGGAGACTGGGACCCAATGCTGGGGAACTCCCCAACCTTGGGACTCAGCCCTCAACTCAACAAATTTTGCATGTTTTTTTTTTTCCCCCTCCTACTTTTTCCTTTCTGTCCCTTCACCAACTCCTTCTAATATCCACTTCCTAAGGTGTGAGAGCCGTGCTGAAAGGATGAAAGGCTGACTTTGTGCCAGTCCTGAACGGCCTGAGGGAGCCATGGGCACGGTATTCCCCTGCTTGTCTAGCCCTTACCCCTCAAGCAACCCTGAGGGGTAGACCGTTTCTCTCCCCAACATATTCCAGGCTTATCATGGCCAACAATGAATAACCATTAACCATACCATTATTAGAGGCAATGAGGCTTGCCTCTTCATCAAATAGCTCCACCAATTCAAACTCGCCCGATTCCCTGACCCCAGGCTCTCCTTTGACCACGGCTCTGAACACTACAACTAATACCCCCTCCTCAATGCCGACTAGTACAGTATCCACCCTAATCAACACCCCAGGAGACATTTCTACTCCCAACATGCTCAACTTCAACAACTATACCCCCACAACCTTCTTCATCAACTACCCCATCATCCCTTATTACTACCTTACAACCTTATTGTCCACCTCCCCATAACACTACCTCCCTCAACACTACTCCCTCTTCCACATGCCCCCGTCCTTCTACTACCCCCATCTCTACAAAATTCTTAAATAATCTATTTAGCCCAGCCAAATGGGACCGATTTTCGTGATCCCTCCCACAACTTCTCACACTTTCTGCTTTGACAACCTGTTTTCATTCCTCAAATGCATATACATCCTTCACTTGATCTAACCCCTATACATTACCTTACCCAACCTTAACCCATTTACTCGTCAATCCTTTGCCCAACTTTGACAACTAATCACTAACTGAACCACCCTTCACTACCATTTACTATAGTGCTATATGACCTTAGATGTCTAGCACATTTATTTTGCTTTTAACCATTAACCATTTATATAAAATGTGTAACTGGCAGCTTGATGTCACAATTTCATCAGAATTACAAATAAATTCACATTCATATCATTAACTTATTGCCATTCAGCGGCATGAACATGCATCTCAACGCATGACTGGACTCCTTTCCCAGTGGCACCTCCATGCCAAGAGCTTGCTCAAAGTTATTCACTTGCAAGGCAATAACTACAATCACTAAGGAGTTACAGCATCTCAAAAGTAAGCTTAAAGTCACTCATTAAACCAAAATTAGAGAGTGCAATTTTTCCCTTAAACATCCAACTGACCTTGGCCAATATGGCAAATAAAACTCCTGTTGGCATTGGGGTAATCTGTTATTTACTTAATACCTTGTATTGGGATGGCATGATATACATGTCCACTCTGATTTTATTGATTATGTTTACACTTAGATGGCTCCCCAAGTTCTCAGTCACCAAGGAGTATATTCCTGTTTACACCAACCTCATTGGTTTACACTTTTCCTTAATTTGTTCTATGATTTATTGCTATTAGTATATTAATACCATTATCATAATTAAGATAACAATAATAATTACATTATTGATACTAGTAGTATTAAAAAATCAATCAAGCCACCTGTTTGCAACAAAATTCACAAAGGACAGTCAGTGTACCCAAGTAATTTTAGTTGCTATGCTAATATTAATATAAATAACATTCATATAAGCCATAATGGTAACATTAACATTAAAAAGATTATAAAGCATTTGGTAAATAACACAAATTTAATCATTAATAAGACATTTATTTGTGAACATCATTCTGAAAACTATTTGCATAAATTATTTCAAAGTCAAAATTAAATTAATTACATAATTTGTGTAGTCTCTCAAAATAGAAGTTATAAATTTTACACTAAACAGCATTAAAAACATCTTAACTTGCTCAAAAATAGACTATTAGTGTTCAACTTGTACGATTACCACATCTATTAACAGTCAGTTCAAATGAGTATTACCACATTTTCCCTAGACATTACATAATATTTTCTGCAACTTAGAAAACTTTCATTGAATTTTCAAAGAGGGTTGCCAGGTCTTCCTCACTCTGTTCCCTTGGTGCCAGCTTTGTCACTCGATGCTGTAGAAAGAAAATTGGTTTTACATTTTGCCAATACAAACTTATTCACAATGCAAAATGAAAATGAGGGTTGCATAACTGATTTTAAGTGCTCAGCATGAGTCAAGCTTTGGAGGGTGCAATTACCCCTTCTGAGCCCTCCTTATGATGTTACTCTTTTTTCACCTTTTTTTTTTTTTTCTTCAAAATTATCATCACCAGTCTTATAATAAACACGTTGCTATTGTAGTGAAAAAGGCAGCACAGCCCAAATTGATGCACATAATCTGGTGATATCTTGCAAGAGGTATTTTCTGTGCCAGCCATAAATGCCAGATACATTCAATAATATTTTCTTTAATCAAATATTTATATTTTT
>NC_061830.1:689805-694805 GCF_019202785.1 Penaeus chinensis
AAGAAAAATATGTATTATGATATTAATACACAAGAAGATTCATAATGTAATAATAAGGTACAGCATAGAAACAATTTTAAAAGGATCATTTATTATTCCTGAGTATATTCCATTTATAATAAGACTTCTGAGTGGCATAATACATAATTTTACAACTATTCCTATCCATAATTTCAAAATAAATAGAAAAATAACCAATATTGTTAACTAGAACACACAAGTTAAGCACATGTAGCACACATATATGAATAAAAATATATGCACATATCCCATTTCATCATTTTATTATTCCATTTAATTTTTTAAAATAAAATGTGTGAAGCATAAAACCCACATCAAAAAAAACTTGAATACAAATTGTAAGAACTGATTTTTGCACAAGGTGTGTGCTAATCTCAATAATTTTTTCTTTGTCAAATATAATACTTAATATCATTTAATATATGAATATCCAAGAAATTTTCAATCTGAAAAGCTGACCCAGATCTGTTTAAAATGTGTTTTTGTGATTTTCTGAGTATACCAATATGTATAGTTATTGTACATGCTTAAACACTTCTAACATATTTTACACTCTCATCAATGATTGGAACTGCCAGTTCTTAAAGATAATTAAACAGATGAAAGACAAAATATTATCAAAAAAGGAAAAATCACAACAATTAGTTGATGAAAATAAATGAACAAGCCATGGTTATAGTATTTCAAACCTTTTAACTACCAAAATTTTCACAAAAGCTTCATCTCACTAGTGTGAGCTAGTGTGCTAAATCACTGACCAATCCATATAAAAAAATAGATGGCACATATCCATGAAATTTCAAATTTTTGGTAGTGCTATTATCAGTCATGGGAAAATAATAGGATTTTAAATTATCACAGAATTCAGCAATGTTTATCCACTTATTGCTGCTTCTACAACAGCTATAACTCATTCCGTGTCTTGGGGATGTCATTCTTATCCACACACATACATGCCTCTTCCTGTGCATCCTTATAGGACGTGCATCCCAAAGCTAAAGTTGCTGTGTAGAGCAACTTTGCACCGCCTTTGCATGCCTTAAGTGACAAAACCTCCATTTCTTGCTGGTTGCTGTTGCAGGTGTTGTAAAGGCACTTCTTAAAGCAGAGATCACACTCATCCTTATCGCTCCCACATGTGTCATAGCAGAGATCGTGCTCATTGCAGCAGTCGACCATCTCTGGTCTTGACAGATCCTCCTTTTCAAAGAACACACCCAGGGCCCCACATCCATTGTAGTCTGGGATGTGGTTGGGGTTGGCAACAGGAACCTTGTTCTTGGGACAGCTGTAATGGCATTCCTCCTCCACGGTAGAATCAACAAATTTCTCCACAAATCTCATAGTCTCAGCTAGAGTCTTTAAGCCTTTGTTCACCGTTATAGCCACTTCCCTGAGGGTGTCCTGGGCCTGCACTATGCTCTCGTACACTGACTGGAAGTAGCCCTCCCCCCTCGCCCCAGGGACGGAGGGGACGACCAATACAATTGCTAAAGTCAACACCAACCGTATTCCCACCTTCATTTTGGCTTAAATAAAGAGTCTTGGACTAAAGAGCTCCTTTTCTGCACTAAGCTATGACTTTCTCTTATTGCTTCTTTTTGTTTATTCCTATTTCTCTTTTCTCTACTCTTGTCCTGCTTTCAGCTCCCCGTGTTTGTTTACCTGCGAAGTATAAGCGAAAGAAGCAGCCAGAGAGACGTGTCCTTAGAACACCATTCCCAAGAACAGAAAGTTCAGCCAAACTGCGAGATAAAACAGTGGTGCTCTTTTTTTATTGTATAACAATTACTGCGGTAATTAACGCCATCTGTGACATAAATTCCCCTGGTCGGTCATTTTCCTTCTAAATTAATATCTGTAATTACCGTAAGCGAGAGCGAGAGAGAGAGAGAGAGAGAGAGAGAGAGAGAGAGAGAGAGAGAGAGAGAGAGAGAGAGAGAGAGAGAGAGAGAGAGAGAGAGAGAGAGAGAGAGAGTGAGAGAGAGAGAGAGAGAGAGAGAGAGAGAGAGAGAGAGAGAGAGAGAGAGAGAGAGAGTGAGAGAGAGAGTGAGAGAGAGAGAGAGAGAGAGAGAGAGAATGAGAGAGAGACGTGTCCTTAGAACACCATTCCCAAGAACAGAAAGTTCAGCCAAACTGCGAGATAAAACAGTGGTGCTCTTTTTTTATTGTATAAAACATCACTTCCACACAACCTCAGTTTCTAAACAGTAAATCACCTTTCAACTCACGAGCAAACGTTCAAAAGGGATCGAAGCCAATAAGGTATTTGAACTCATTTGTCAAGTTTCTTGAGTATCAAATCCTCTTTCATGGTTCTATCATGACAAGAGATACAATACCTTATATTATTAAAACACCGAATCAACACGTTCTTCGTGAAGGCGAGTAATCTGCATTCGGTCTAGTTCATTGCTATAGTCGTGACATAAAGTATATATATTCATGTAGCAAATCCTCGAAGGCGCACAGGAAGACCTCTTTTCCTTTACTGCTTTCGGGGAAGAAATATAAGATAAGTAGAAGAATAGTAGGTTGATATAGTTGCAAAATATAAATTGAAATCGTGTAATTTGTAATGGGTAAAACCACTCAAAAACTCGAAACTAGTTCATCATTCTTCTCACTGCAAAGGTGGCTTAACAGATATGTTAAGCCATCAATGGCAGTCATTCAATACCCAAGGCTTAAAGGAGGGTCAATAGGTAGAAGAGGGTAGTGGGTTACTTTCGAAACAATTTTGATATTTTTCTGCATTAAATCCACTGCTTTCAACAATTCTAGGCATTATTCCTTGTGAAAATGAATCGTTGAGGAGATATGATCACCATCTCCATCGACAATCTTGATTTGATAGTCCAGATAGCAGGGGAAGGCATAAAGTATATCGGGGAAATCATGGGGTAAAACAGGACACCCGTAGTTGATGGGTGTAGAAAACTAAAAATAAAAAACCTACGCTCTGGTGATTAATGGCAACGTGCTGATTCTGAGCATGGGAATTCGGTACATCAAGCCGAATCACCGCCTCGGAGCGCTTTTACAGCCGCATGCCACGTTTCGAGCGGTTTGTTATGACGTCCAGAGACGTGACCCATTGGGAAGGGGTTAAACAAAACGTCCAAACCTAACACAGTGGTATATATTCCCTACCCATGGGGCTCTGTCCCCTGGACTCACGTGGTAGTATATGTGCCTAGCCAGGGGGGCTACGCCCCCTGGACCCCCATGGTAATATATATGCCTAGCCAGAGGGCTATGCCCCCAAAATTGGGGGATCTTTTCTTTTCTTTTACGTATAGCACTCTTGGGAAGCATTTGCACACACATTGCCATAGGAGAACTTTGTCTTGGTTTGTATTGTTCTATCATTTCATGGAGGTTTTATTACCAAACTCTGCCACTACCTAATACTCACTCTCTCTCTTTCTCTCTCTCTCTTCTCTCTCTCTCTCTCTCTCTCTCTCTCTCTCTCTCTCTCTCTCTCTCTCTCTCTCTCTCTCTCTCTCTCTCTCTCTCTCTCTCTCTCGTTATCTGATTATGGTTACTGACTTATCATTAGAAAAGACCACAATATGAGGGATATCTGGGGTAGATCTGCACAACTGGGTAATCTAAATGTTCTGTTGAAGAACTATAATTTTGGTTTTGTTTTGTAATAAAATCATTTTTTATATATCATTTATCAATGTACCCTGTACATCACCTAACCTAATGGATCCAGATGCCTTGCATTGTGCAAGTCTATCAAAATTGGTGTATTAGGCCTCCAAACTGTTTAATATATAACAGGATTTTAAATATATATAATTTATAGATTATACATGTTATATATATATCCCATTTTCTTTATAGGTAAAGACCATCCAAAGGACAAACATCAAGAACTAATATTGTTATGTGAGGACAATGTGGTAGTGTGGAGACTAAGAGGGACTAAGTTGATATTGTGAAACATTTCTACCTCAGTGGAATTAAGCTCAATTCTTAACAAAAGGAAAGATAATAGTCAAGGTAAATGTTTGTTCATAGTAGATGAATCATATATGAAAAAATTAATAGATATACATTATAAAATTATGTGGTACCTAATTTAATGCTTACAGCTGTATATCTTAAATTTTCAGATGTCCCATGGCAGTAGTGTTAGCAGTTTTCAGAAAAAAGGCAAGGCGAAGCTAGTCTCAATTCCAGGTACTCGCCCATCATTACATAATGCTCAGCTTCTGATTTCAACTGGCTTACCTTCTCTTGATTACCTGTTAGGAGGAGGACTGGCTGTTGGTTCACTGCTCATAGTAGAAGAAGATAGATATGATGTGTATAGTAAACTGTTTCTCAAATATTTTCTTGCTGAGGGCATGATGAACGGGCACATGACAACTCTGGCCAGTTTGGACATGTCTCCTCAAAGTATTATATCAGATCTACCATCATCAGGAGACACCAACCCAGATGATACAGCTGTTGATATGACAGACACACAGATGACCATTGCTTGGAGGTATCAGAACCAGAAGTCACAATCGTCATCCATCAGCAGCAATAAATTTGGCCACAGTTATGATCTGACAAAAGTAATGAACTCAAGTCTCATAGATAAGGTGGATGTGGAATTGTGGGATGGTAAAATCACAGAGGAAGGAAAGGGAATGGTAAAGAACAAATATTATTGGTCTCTCTTACAATTTATTAAGAAAAGAATAGAGTCAGGAAACCTATCAACATCCTTTAATAAAGCAAAGACTAATGTTATGCGCATAGCCCTGCATTCACTTGGATCTCCACTCTGGGGTTGGGAATTTAGTCAGCATGAAAAGGACCATCAGTGGGAAAGTCTCACAGCCTTTATTTATATGCTACGCGCCCTTGTACGCTCTTCTTTTTCCATAGGAATGGTCACCATCCCATCTCATCTGTTTGTAGACCCTGCTCTCATGTCTCGCTTGACAACAGCAGGGGATTTTGTCGTGAGACTT
>NC_061830.1:699805-714805 GCF_019202785.1 Penaeus chinensis
GTGGGGGGCGCCGGGGGCCGCAGGGCAGGGGCGCCGGGGCGGGCACGGGGCATATGGACGCCTCTCCGGGGGGGGGATTGGGCCTTTTTAGGGGAGGTTTTTAGAGTGTGTGGTTTGTGTGATTGTTGTCGTTGTTTGAGAATGTTGGCTGACTTTGAAGGGAAAATTATAGCCTCCAGATGTTTTGTAGATTATTGCTATCTTTGACATCTGAGTTTCAGTGTTTATAGAGAAAAGAAAGGCAGGGTAAAGTATCTCCAAAATCTCAGTTGCTAACAACCATGGGTAAATTTTTAGTTTGGCATTTGTTACCGAGGCGACGCACCCTCCAGAAGCAGTTACAAAACCAGGGTAAAATGCAAATCCAAAATCCAGACCTAACCTCTTCTACTTTCTATTTATTCCCAACCCTGTCCCCGCCCCTCCTTTATTAGCACTTCATGCCTATTAAAAAAAAAAAAAAAAATGTTAAGGTCTTGCGGACTGGCTCTCTGACTTGCGATATGCAGCGAACATTTTAGTCATTTTGCAGTAAATATGAGGGTACTGCAGCAATACCTGAGATGTTTATTACTTATTTGTTATGCTTCATAAGATGGCAGTGTCCATTTCCCTCTATCTTGGGGTGTCGTTCTTGGTAACCTTAACATTTAGTGTCACATAGCCATCCAACCTCAAAATTATCATTTGTTTCAGTTATTCCTGGTGTACACACCTCTATTGTTTCAGCCATTCCTTGCTAACCCCAGGCTTTACCCCCCCCCGCCCCCCCGATTGCTGTTTTTGGTGGGCTCTACCCTCAGACTCCCACCCTGGCACTTGCTCTCTGTGGGACAACGGTCATGATCTAAATTCTTTATTTCTGATGTCTTTTTACCTGCACAGATTACATCATGTATCAGTGAATAGTTTGTAATTTCTTTCATGAAGTTGTTATAAGATTTTCTGTAAATTTATATGAAAGCATTGTGTCGCCCAACTTTCTTATAATCAACTTGCAAATAAAATACCACAGATGAAAAGCATATGCTTTTTGTCATTCTATATTTGTATGTCCTGCATTTGTATATTCTATTAGAGCATTACCCTAGTATTTCTCTATCTCTGTGCAGTCCTTATTGCAAGTTGTACCATTTTTGTGATAGTGAAAGATTTGCATAAATAATGATTTATCTGAATTTCATGTGAGTTGAGTAATTCTTCAAATTCATGTTTAACATGAGATGCACTTGTAAAAAGAAAAAAAAAAACTATATTTCTTTTAAGGCAAAATTTCGCTGAAATCTATTATTGATACTTTCAATTAGTGACATCAAAATAAAGAACCAACAAGTTACTAACAAATATTTACAGTATTTTTTACCCATTGGTAGACCACCCTTTAATGCTGGGATGACATCTTATGAGAATATAGCCTACTCTAAGTAGTGCAAGCTGCACAGTTGTTTGCTTGTTTGGCCCTAATTGCATTTGTTGATCTTCAGATGTAGGCTCATTTTAGCCTCTAACTAAAAAAAAAATGTTTATGCTGCAGCCAAAAGCATAGAGAGTAGGTAATTTTGTTTCCCATGCTTCTGATTTTTCCCTGGAGAAGCTAACTTCACATGCAGCTTGAGAAATTCTCTAGTATGGTACTGGGGGCTTCCAACATGATTGTGTTAGGCCACATTATGTGTCGAGTGGCTTGCATGATCATCTGTAAATGGGATAGAGAGATCAGTCACATGTAACACCTATTTCACATGTGCCACTTTTATAACCAATTGAGGTTAAAAAAAATCATATCATATACTGTATAAATATATCTTACACATGCAATGGTAATGAAAAACGGGTAGATGCAGTTTTGTTCTATCTATTGTCCTTCAAGCCAATGCCGCCTGGGAAAATTAGTAAAAAATGGGGAAAATGCATTTTTTATATTTTTGTGAAATGTCTCTGCACATAGATTGCTCTGCTAGTGCTTAGCCACAAAGGAGTCAATTAGTAGACCTTGTGACCTTACCTGATTTCACCTTTCCTTGAATTGGCAAGAAAAACATATTTTTTTACTAATGCTATGAGTGTTGATGGTGTTACTTTTATTATGAATATTGTAATTACTATAATGTTATAAACCTTAGTAACAGCAAAATAAGATAACTTAAAATGTTTTTGTAAATAAAGGGAAAGGGTGAACGGGCGAGACAGGCAGTACTCGCAATTGGCTCATTGGTGACTTAGTACAAGTGTAGCCATCCACGTTTAAAAACAATTAAACGAGTAATCTCACAGTGGGCATGGCATGTACGTTAATGCCATGCCCGTCGGCATTGGGTTAATTTGGAGTACTTACAGAACATTGTATAATTCAACCATAAGAGGACAAAAGTTTGATAAGGTTTATAAGGTTTTGCTGTTGTTGTAGTGGACCTTATAATACAAATATATGAAAAGTCATTTTATGCTCTGGTAGAATTAAAACAAGGCAAGAAAAAAAATCCCAGGTAGATATGGAATGGCTTTCAGACATACTGTGGCAAAGAAATTCTAGGTGTTTGTGCTTGCAAGTGTTTGTTGAATGACTGAATCATTTTGTAAGTGTGAGGAAGAGAGCTACCTTTGCTATTAGGGACAAAACAATAAGATTAGAAAGGGTAAGACATGAAAACGGAGAGAACTCTCACTATAGAAAAGAGACAGAAAAGGGGACAGTGAATGGCAGTGATTAGTTTTCTTCTCTTCTTTCAGCTTGAGATTATCATAACTTTTTCTTTTATTAATAGGAAAAATGTGCCAGAGTATGCAGTGTCACGAGAGAAGAACGACTTGGGAGCCCTGCGCTTTGACTTGAACACTGATCTGACGCCTTTGTTTAACTGGAACACAAAGCAGCTCTTTCTCTACCTCACTGCTGAGTATCAGACTCAGAATAACAAAGTGAATCAGGTCAGTTTGGTATCTTGAAATTTATTACATATTTGTAAATATCTGAATAGAGGATGTCATGTATGCAATACTTACCTATAGACAATGCATTGCAACAAAACTAAGAGAAGAATAAGTAATGTGTTTTGAATTCCTTGCATGGATTCTTAATCAAAAAGTGTTTTGCTTCATATGTGGATTCAAATTTTCATATTGTATTACTATTTTCTTACTGTAGCTGGTTGATGCCATCTTTGTGTACTTGTCAGTACTGTGTTTGCATATGTTTGTTTATAAATATGTCATAAGGATGATTGTGAATGAAAGGATTTATTTATTTTTATTTACATTTGTTTTGTGTGTATATGTGAATATATGGTAAATGTATATAATTTTTTGTGTAATATTCATGGTTTGCAGGTGGTGTTATGGGACAAGATTATCCAGCGAGGAGAGGCTTCAGTGGTCAAACTCAAGAACCAGCACCTCAAGTACTATTTTTGGGATGATGGAAATGGTCTCCTGTGAGTAGCTGTCTCATTTTCTGCATAGATATTCAGAAATTATAATATGAACACATTTGTAGAACTGTGATCTAATTTTTGGAATTGCTTATTTGTCACTTATTTCCCAAAATGTTTCCTTTATATTTTACTTCATGAATTAATTACAAAGTCCAAAACTTTAAATTTCTAGAAACTCATGTTTCATACCTATTAAACTAATCAATAGACATAACTCATTTATGATGTTCTAGACTCAATTCATATAGAGAGAAGAGGTAATTATTTTCAATTCTTTTTATTCACAGTGGGCACAAGAATGTAAGCTTGTACCTGTCCTGGAACATCATTCCCATTGCGGGTACGCTGCCCACCTGGAGCGGCAGTGGAGTCTATAAACTGGCTTTTCCCTCAGAATACACACAAGGCCGTAGTTACTAAGGGAATTTGTAATGTTTAAGTAATGTCCTGTTATTCTAATCAGAAAGAAATTGATGTTTCCAGGTATATGTATTAAAATTGGCCCTCAGATGCTAATCAGAATGATCAATAGAAATATTTAGATATTTTATTTACATTTATTTAGTTTATTTTTCCTCTTTTATTTTCTTTCAGTTTTTTTTTGTTAAATATTTTGGGTAATGCAGGAAGTGGCTCAACACTGATAGAATGAGCAGAGCTTGCTTTGTGTGTGGCTGGAATTTAGTAATGCCTGATTGTAATGGTGAAGGTAAATTTAAAATCTTGTAAAAAAAAATTATGCCCTGACAAAAAAAAGTGAAGGGTTTTGCAGTTCATATTCTGAAAAGGGGGTCTATTTTGGAAAGGAATATATTTAAATCTATTTGGAAAGAGGCTAATGGAAGTGATTGTTTGTTAAACCTGTTTAAAGACAGTGAGATTCAAAAAGCAATTCAAAGTTGGTGGTGAAGTATTACAAATCTTACACATTCAAGATTGATGGTATAGATTTTTTCATTTCTCTTTTTGTTTTTAGATTTTTTAATAGTTTACTGCTCTTTCAAAATTGTAAGTTATTATATTTTTTCAAAACCCTTTCTTTTATGGTTTTCAAGGTCTGACAGAAAAAAAGGTTTCTAGTTTTAACCTAAGAAATCATTGTTTATGTAGGCTAAGGCAATTGATTTTTATAAGTTCATAAATTCTATACAAAACTTGTAGATATTGTCAGTGTGACTTTTGATGTATTTATTTCATTGCCAGAATCCATGATTACTATTTTTAAGTCTTCTAAATTCAAGTAAAAACATGTTGACTCCCTTGTTCACAGTTAACCTGTTTCTTGTAATAAAGTCTTTTCCACAAACTATGTTTGAAATATTCATGATGGTTAAACACACATACATAGATACATACATACATATACACATATACACATACATATATACATACATGCACACATACATACATGCACACACACATACATGCACACACACATATATATACATGTACACATACATACATACATGCACACATACATGCACACATACATACATGCACACATACATACATACACATACATACATACATACATACACATACACACATACATACATACATACATACATACATACATACATACATACATACATACATGCACATATACATACATACATACATACATACATGCACGCACACATACATGCACACATACATACATACATACATACATACATACATGCACACATACATACATACATACATGCACACATACATACATATATACATGCACGCATACATACATGCACACATACATACATGCACATATACATACATGCACACATACATACATGCACACATACATACATACATACATACATACATACAAACATGCACACATACATACATATACATACATACATATACATACATGCACACATGCACTCATACATACATACATACATACATGCACACATATACACATACATACATACATACATACATGCACACATATACACATACATACATACACACATGCACACATACATACATACATACATACATACATACATGCACACATACATACATACATGCATGCACACCTACATACATACATACATGCACACCTACATACATACATGCCCACATACATACATGCACACATACATACATACATGCCCACATACATACATACATACATACATGCCCACATACATACATACATGCACACATACATACATACATACATAGATACATGCAAACATACATACATACATGCACACATACATACATATATACATACATACATGCACACATGCACACACAGATACATTCATGCACACATACATACATGCATACATTCATACATACATACATACATACATACATACATACATACATACATGCACACATACATACATACATGCACACATACATACATACATGCACACATACATACATACATGCACCCATACATACATACATACATGCACACATACATACATGCACACATACATACATGCACACATACATACATGCACACATACATACATTCATGCACACAACATACATACATGCACACATACATACATACATACATGCACACATACATACATACATATATGCACACATACATACATATACATACAGACATGCACACATACATACATACATACATACACACATACATACATATACATACACACATACATACATATACATACACACATACATACATATACATACATACAAATATGCACACATACATACATGTACACGTGCATATACACATACATGTACACATACATACATATGCACATATACATACACATACATACACATATATACACACTCACATACATACATACATACATGCATACATACACACACTCACATACATATACATACTCACATACATATACATACATACTTATACATATACATACATACACACAAAAACAGAAACACATACACACAAAAACAGAAACACATACACAAAAACAGAAACACATACACACATACATACATACACACATACATACATACATACATACATACATACATACATACATACATACATACATACATACATACATACATACATACATACACACATACACACATACACACATACATACATACATACAAACATACATACATACATACATGCACACGTACATACATACATACACACATACATGCACACGTATATACATACATACATACATGCACACGTACATACATACATACATACATGCACACGTACATACATACATACATACATGCATGCACACGTACATACATGCACACGTACACACACACATACATACATACATACATTATACATATGCCCCATGGGGTTAATGGGTGGCTGTGGGGAGGCAGGCCTTGCCAGTCTGCTTCCCCGAGTAAACCGTACTGGCAGCGAAGTATATAGTTGTTGGTGCTGGGGGAAGGGCTAAGGTCCCTCCCACCCAGCAAGAACGGCGGGCTGTGGGTCCCTCGGGGTTGGTGACCGCTGGGATGCGGGTGGGGAGAGGGGGTTACCAGTCATCCCATCTTGGTCCCAGTGACCGCCAACCTGGCGTGATGCTTGTGGGGGAAAGCCCCAGGGAGCCCCGCAGGTGGATTATGGGACCTGCAGCCAGCCAACCTCCTCTGTATGGGGCGGCGTCGGTAGGGGTGGGAGAGGTGGCGCCCCCCTGAGGTTAGATCTCAGGCGGGCTGTCAGGGTGGGGGCTTGGAACGTCAACGAACAGGACGATCGATTACCACTACTGTCGAGGGAATTGAAGCAGCTTGAGAGATGAGGTGGCTGCTCTCTCAGAGGTGAGAAGACCTGGCAGCGGCACGATTAGTGTGCGTGGCTACACTTATTTCTGGTCGGGCCGCAGCGATATCCACCATCTCCAGGGAGTAGCCATAGCCATCTCCATCTTGCTATATAGGCTCCTATAAACTTGAGGTGAAAGAGATGTTTTATGCCAAACTTGCACCTGTGGCAGACAGTTGTCCTTGGTGAGATATTCATATTGTTCTGGGCGACTTCAATTCGGTATCCGGCTGCAATCAAGCTGGCTATGAGATGTCTGTCGGTCCTCATGGTTCAGGAGCTGATGCTGGCAGCGAGAATAGCCTCCTTTTCCGTGACTTTGCTAGGTCCAGGAAATTGAGGATTTCTTTTTTCCTGGTATCAACGCTCTGATCTGCATCGCTGGACTTGGTACAGCGATACGGGTAGTGTGGCCAAGGAGATAGACCACATCCTCGTTAGCACTCGGTGGAGGATCCTCCAGAACTGCAGGGTGTATCTAAGTGTCGAGTTCTTTGGAACTGATCATAGATTAGTTGTGGCTACTCTCCGGGTCCACTTTAGAACCTCCCATCGCCCAAATGGACACCCTAGGGTGTGTCATTTGGACAGATTGAGGGAGGATGAGTGTGCCTGGGTGTTTGCCGAAGCTATCTCTGGTTGTCTCACAGCACTCGAAGGCCTGACAGACCCTGTTCTTATGTGGTACCTGGATCTCCAAATACTTTAGTCAAGAGATTTCATGACCCTTGCTGCCAGGCCGATCCGTCTACTGACTTCCTGGTCTGACAGCCCAGAGTCGTGAACTGCACTACCGAGGTATATAAAACTCTGTGACTTCGACATTTTCACCGCCTGCACAGGGTCTCCAAGTAGGCCCCCAAAATCCTGGATCTTGGTCTTGGTCCAGGAGACCTCTAGCCCCAGGGGCTTTGCTTCACTGCTAAATGCATCAAGAGCCGCCACTTGGGTCTCCAGAGATTCAGAATGGCAACATCATCAGCAGTCAAGGTCTGTAACCTTGATATTGCCCAGAGTTGCTCCACAGTGACTTTGGACAGTAGCTCTACTCAGTATCCAATCCATGCAAGTGTTGAAAAATGTTGGTGCAAGAACATAGCCTCACGCCTGAACTAACAGGGAAGAAGCTCGACAGGCCCCCACCACACTTTACAGCACTTTCAGTGCCTGTATACGGCTTTGCTATTAATCCAACAATCCTTGTTGGAATTCCTCTTAGTCTCCCCCCCAATCCTTTGCCCGTTGTTGTCGTGGGGGGGCTTAGGAGACGGAGACTGAGACCCAATGATGGGGAACTCCTCAACCTTGGGACTCAGCCATCGACTCTACTAATTTTGCATGGTCTATTTTTCCCACTTATAATTTTCGTTTCAGATTCTTTATCAATCCCTTCTACTATCCACCTCCTAAGGTGTGAGAGCCGTGCTGAAAGGATGAAAGACTGACTTTGTGTCAGTCCTGAACGGCCTAAGGGAACCATGGGCACGGTATTCCCCTGCCATACCTGGCCCTTACCCCTCAAGGGGACCCTGAGGGGTGGACTGTTTTTATTTTTCCCCAATATAATCCAGGCTTATCATGGCCAATAATGAAGATGTAACCCCACTATTAGGGGCAATGAGGCTTGCCCCATTATCAAATAGCCCCAATCCCGGCTCCCCTTTGACCACGGCTCCGAACACTGCAACAACTCCCCCATCATCAATGCATACTAGTACAGTATCAACCATAATCAACAACCAACCTCCAGGAGACATTTCTACTCTCCTAACATGCTCAACTTCAACTCCTTTACTCCCTCAACCTTCTTCATCAACCATCCCATCTCCCCTTATTACTACCTTACAACCTTATTGCCCACCTCCCCGTAACACTACCCCCGTCAACACTACTCCCTCCTCCACACGTCCCCGCACTTCTACTACCCCCACCTCTACAAGAATCCTAAATATTCTATTTAGCCCAGCCAAATGGGACCGATTTTTCGTGATCCCTCCCACAGCTCCCTACTCTCAAAACACCCTCCTCTTCCAGCAATGCCTCCGAAAACAAGTAGGCAAAGTCTCTTTCCGTAGCCGACCCGACCACTCCCGTCTCGTCACAGTAACAACTGAAAACGAAGCTATAGCATTAACTAAACTAACTGATCTATGTGGTAATCCCATCCCTACAGAACCTCATCCAACCCTCAATACTTGCACCGGAACTGTCTCTATCTCCCCAACAGATTGCCCAATCCATGACAAAGAATGGTCAGATTGTGGAGAGGACTTACTCGCTTGTCTAACAGACTCTGATGCAACATATGTACATTGCTACTCCATTCCTCCCAGAGGAAATCGCAAGAAATCCATCAACATTGCCAAAATTACTTTCCGTAGACATGATCTTCCCTTAAATGTTTACATAGGTGGGGAATCCCCTACCTGTCCGGCCATACCAACCTCCTCCTCGTCAGTGCCAAAATTGTTGGCATTTTGGACATCCTGCCAAACATTGCCGTTCCACAGCCAGATGCCCGATATGTGCCCAACCTGGCCATACTCGATCAAACTGCTCTGCAAAATCACGCACATGTGCAAACTGTGGTGGCCCCCATAATGTATTTTATAGAGGCTGCCCTACCTACAAATTTGAGTCTGAGGTAGCAACTCTCAGATTCAGACTTGGACTCACTCTACGTGAAGCCAGACAGGAAGCACGTCGACAAGGCTTTTCTCTTACCCCCTACTCCAGTAATGTCGCTCACTCTGCCAATTCCCATACCTCCCAAGCTCCTACACCCTCTCCTAAACCCAACCCCCCTCCATCTAAATTCCCCTCTTCTACCTCCTACCTTCCCCAGTCAAACTCTTTTGCCATCCTTAACCCAAACACTCCAATCTCTACCCAATCAAATTCTTTTGTTATCCTAAATCCAGACACCCCAATCTCTACTACAGCCCCAACACCTTCCCCTCTCCCTCCCCGCACTACCCGCAGCAGACAGAATAAACGTTCCACCCCCTCTTCCCTTCCTCACAATCACCTCCACCTTCCTTTGCCCCTATTTATCAGACACCAAGAGCTGCCCATACAGCTATCCCTCGAACCTCAAGATCCTATACCTCCAAATGTGTTCCATGGTGGAATTCTGATCGCACGAAAGCACTCCGTGTAAAACGTGCAGCCTGGAACAGGTACCGTTACAAACGAGGCACCCCAAATCAACTATCAGCTCTTATCTTCTTTAAAAGAGCATCTGCCTGTCTTCGTCGTACAATCCGGAATTGTAAAACAAATAGCTGGCGAAATTATGTTTCCTCAATTACATCCTCTACATCTATCTCAAATGTTTGGCGCCGGGTCCATAAACTATCCAGCCCCCGTCCTCCATATTCGATATACCCTCATCTCTGATCCTCCCGAAGTCGCTAATGAACTGGGTGATTATTTCAGCCAGGTCAGTAGTAGTTCTCACCTTTCTCCACACTTCTCTTCTATTAAAATCATCAGGGAACGTACCCCCATTATCTTCACCCTATCCTCTGCTGAGTCCTATAATGCTCCATCCCACCAAAATCAAATATTCCTCCTACTGTCCTTCTCACCCATTTCCTTGACCATGCCTCCACTCATTCCTCCAGTATTCACGTCTACACTGACGGCTCCAAAACCAACTCCGGTGCTGGTTTTGCAGTAATCTTCCCAACTCGTACTTTCAAATACCCCATCCCTCCTGAATCCAGTGTCCTTACTACAGAACTGTATGCACTCCTTTTTGCCTTAAACACATACACTCACTCTCCTCCTCCTCTTTTACAATTTTTACTGACTCCCGTAACTCATTACCTTTCATAAAGTCAATACACACGACCAACCCCCTTGTTCGTAAGATCCAGAACTGGTTGTTCTACTTGTCCACGCGTCATAAAACATTCAAATTTTGCTGGGTGCCCAGCCATGTTGGAATCCCCGGCAATGAATAGGCAGATACTCTAGCACGCTACGCTGCTATGTCCACATCAAACCAACCACGTTTCTCACATATCCCAGCCACGGATTATTACCCACACTTTAAGACCTTCTTGTATAATCGATGGCAATCTTTTTGGTCAAGTCTCCACACTAATAAATTACATACTGTAAAACTGTCAATCTCCTTCTGGTCAGCTCCATCCCATCAGAACAGACGTTGGGAGACGGCTCTCGCCCGCTTACGCATTGGCCACACCCGTCTAACACACTCCTTTGTGATGTCACAATCCGATCCATCCTTATGTTCCCTATGTAATGTTCCTCTTTGAGTCCCACACATTTTATTGTCATGCCCACGTTTTGAAGCAGCCCGTACCTCTAATTTCCCCTACCTATCCTCCCTACATAGACATCCCAACCTATCAGACATCCTTACAGAATCTCACACTTTCTGCTTTGACAACCTGTTTTCCTTCCTCAAACTCATATATATCCTTCACTTAATCTAACCCCTTTACATTACCACACCCGACCCTAACCCATTCACTCACCAATTCCTTAACCCAGCTCTAACAACTAATCACTAACCCAACCACCCATGGTTAAAAGCAAAATAAATGTGCTAGACATCTAAGGTCATGTAGCACTATAGTAAATGGTAGTGAAGGGTGGTTGAGTTAGTGATTATTTGTCAAAGTTGGGTAAAGGAATTGACGAGTAAAAGGGTTAAGGTTTGGTAAGGTAATGTATAGGGGTTAGATCAAGTGAAGGATGAATATGCATTTGAAGTGTGAGAAGTTGTGGGAGGGATCACGAAAAATCGGTCCCATTTGGCTGGGCTAATAGATTATTTTGTAGAGATGGGGGTAGTAGAAGGACGGGGGCATGTGGAAGAGGGAGTAGTGTTGAGGGAAGTAGTGTTATGGGGAGGTGGACAATAAGGTTGTAAGGTAGTATAAGGGAGGATGGGGTAGTTGATGAAGAAAGTTGTGGGGGTATAGTTGTTGAAGTTGAGCATGTTGGGAGTAGAAATGTCTCCTGGGGTGTTGATTAGGATGGATACTGTACTAGTCGGCATTGAGGAGGGGGTATTAGTTGTAGTGTTCAGAGCCGTGGTCAAAGGAGAGCCTGGGGTCAGGGAATCGAGCGAATTTGAATTGGTGGAGCTATTTGATGAAGAGGCAAGCCTCGTTGCTTCTAATAATGGTATGGTTAATGGTTATTCATTGTTGGCCATGATAAGCCTGGAGTATGTTGGGGAGAGAAACGGTCCACCCTCAGGGTCGCTTGAGGGGTAAGGGCTAGACAACTAAAGCAGGGGAATACCGTGCCCATGGCTCCCTCAGGCCGTTCAGGACTGGCACAAAGTCAGCCTTTCATTCTTTCAGCACGGCTCTCACACCTTAGGAAGTGAATAGTAGAAGGGGTTGGTGAAGGAACAGAAAGGAAAAAGGAGGGGGGGGGGGGGGGGGGAAGACCATGCAAAATTTGTTGAGTCGAGGGCTGAGTCCCAAGGTTGGGGAGTTCCCAAGCATTGGGTCCCAGTCTCCGCCTCCTAAGCCCCCCCACGACAACAACGGGCAAGGGATTGGGGGCGAGTGAGTCTATATGTATAGTAGTTACTGTCAATACTTTTCAGGTATGAGAGAGGAAAGAGAGTGAGAGAGATTTGGGCTAACATTTAGCATCTTACGCTTGAAACCTATTGACATTGAGAAAATGAACATTATTTTGTGTGGATCAAGTTTCTTGAAGGCATATAATGGATGGGTTATAAGAGGATAGTATATGACGGAGGTCAGGTCTGTGAGAGCGGAAACCGCGAGTGTTCCAGGATCGTTATACTTTCGTTGATTTAGTGACAAAGATTGCAGTGCGTGTTGGAGAATTTGAATGGTTAATGGTTAAAAGCAAAATAAATGTGCTAGACATCTAAGGTCATATAGCACTAATGTTTGTGAAGGATGGTTGGGTTAGTGATTAGTTGTTAAAGCTAGGTTAAGGAATTGGTGAGTGAATGGTTTAGGGTCGGATGAGGTAATGTAAAGGGGTTAGATCAAGTGAAGGATATATATGCGTTTGAGGAAGGAAAACAGGTTGTCAAAGCAGAAAGTGTGAGATTCTGTAAGGATGTCTGATAAGTTGGGATGTCTATGTAGGGAGGACGTGGGCATGACAATAGAATATGTGGGACTGAAAGAGGAACATTCGGAATCGCGAATGTTCCAATGAAGGATAGTTATACTTTCGTTGATTTACTGGCAAAGATTGCAGTGCGTGTTGGAGATTTTGAAGAGGAGGGTGCGATAAAGAATGAGGTTGGGGAGGTGGTGCTGTATCAGGAGGGGTGTCGGGAGGTAGAGGGTCTGGGGAAGAGGGTACTTGTGACATGAGGGTTTCACGTGTGTATCCAGGAGGGAGTGGAAGGGATAGAGGGGATAGTGGAAGGGTTAATATAGGTGGGGCTGGAGTCAGGGGGAATGGGTTTTGTTGGGATGGGGTAGGAGGATTGGGTGTAGGGAGAATATGAGTAGGAGGAGGATGGATATCGGCAATCACTTTGAGTGTGGAGGGAGCGAGAGGTGGATGAGTATTAGTTTGGGACTCGATTATGTAGTTCTGGATATCTTCAAGAGTTTCTGTAGTGGAGTTGGTTGGGGAGTTTTGTGAGATAAAGGTTTTCTTTTGAGGGGGGGCTGTTGGGGCTGTAGTAGAGATTGGAGTGTCTGGATTTAGGATAGCAAAAGAATTTGACTGGGTAAAGATTGGAGTGTCTGGATTTAGGATGGCAAAAATATTTGACTGGGGAAGGTAGGAGGTAGAAGATGGAAAGTTAGATGGTGGGGGGTTAGGTTTAGGAGAGGATGTAGGAGCTAGGGGGGTAGGGGGTTAATGGTTAAAAGCAAAATAAAAGTGCTAGACATCTAAGGTCATGTAGCACTATAGTAAATGGTAGTGAAGGGTGGTTGAGTTAGTGATTAGTTGTCAAAGTTGGGCAACGGAATTGACGAGTAAATGGGTTAAGGTTGGGTAAGGTAATGTATAGGGGTTAGATCAAGTGAAGGATGTATATGCATTTGAGGAATGAAAACAGGTTGTCAAAGCAGAAAGTGCGAGAAGCTGTGGGAGGGATCACGAAAATCGGTCCCATTTGGCTGGGCTAAATAGATTATTTAAGAATTTTGTAGAGATGGGGGTAGTAGAAGGACGGGGGCATGTGGAAGAGGGAGTAGTGTTGAGGGAGGTAGTGTTATGGGGAGGTGGACAATAAGGTTGTAAGGTAGTAATAAGGGAGGATGGAGTAGTTGATGAAGAAGGTTGTGGAGGTATAGTTGTTGAAGTTGAGCTTGTTGGGAGTAGAAATGTCTCCTGGGGTGTTGATTAGGGTGGATACTGTACTAGTCGGCATTGAGGAGGGGGTATTAGTTGTAGTGTTCAGAGCCGTGGTCAAAGGAGAGCCTGGGGTCAGGGAATCGGGCGAGTTTGAATTGGTGGAGCTATTTGATGAAGATGCAAGCCTCGTTGCTTCTAATAATGGTATGGTTAATGGTTAATGGTTATTCATTGTTGGCCATGATAAGCCTGGAGTATGTTGGGGAGAGAAACGGTCCACCCCTCAGGGTCGCTTGAGGGGTAAGGGCTAGACAACTAAAGCAGGGGAATACCGTGCCCATGGCTCCCTCAGGCCGTTCAGGACTGGCACAAAGTCAGCCTTTCATCCTTTCAGCACGGCTCTCACACCTTAGGAAGTGGATAGTAGAAGGGGTTGGTGAAGGGATAGAAACGAAAAAGTAGGAGGGGAAAAAAAACAGACCATGCAAAATTTGTTGAGTCGAAGGC
>NC_061830.1:727305-737305 GCF_019202785.1 Penaeus chinensis
GAAATATGACAAAGGCTTACAACAGTTTCTATTATATATTACAACCCCAAATAGCTTCTTTTTAAAGGGTTTACAATCACATACCTAATGCAAACAAATTATAAATATCTATCATTTGCCAGGTTATCTATCATATGTATCTTTTATCTTATATCATGGTATTTACCTAATAAGAAAGAACAGCTGTTAAAGTAAGGATTAGTAAAAAAAAAAAAAAAAAAAAAAAAAAAAAAAGCAGAGGTGGCCATTTCCCTTATTCAGTCTTGGGCAAAGTACCTGGCTTTCTGACCATTTAAAAACTACATAAAGAAAAAAGGAGTGACAAAACAATTCAATAACAAAACCTTCATATTTTTTCTAGTTTAAATCTAAATGTGAAAAGAAGTTTCTGAACTTCTACACTTTAGTCTGACAAGGGTCACTAATGTGACATCAATAGACAATTCCACCACCATACATTATGTATATATCACATTTTCGTTACCATCAATTTAACATTAATAAACATATTCAATGTTCTAAAAATCATTGGTAATTCTTATCAATTAAGGAAAAAATGGAAATATTTATCAGAATAAGTCAACATACTAATGTTGGGATGGCAAAATACACTGTATGTCCACTTTTTGTTTGTTTGTTTTTGTTTATTGATTGTTTACACATAGGGATGGCTCCACAAGTACTTAGTCACCAAAGAGTCCCTTATTAGGCCTACCTATCTCACTTATTTGGGATTTTCTTTGACTTTTTGAAAGGTTCACATTTATTTTTGTTATTAATATTCTAATACTGTCATAATAACCAATAATGTTAATAATAATAATAACAACAGTAGTAGTGTTGCTATTAACAGCATTGAAAATTAATGCCTTTTTTTCCACAAATTCATGGAATGGGGAAATCAGGTGATATCATGTGTCTACATATTGACACCTTGGTGGCTGAGCACTTGTGGAGCCACCTGTGCACAACAGAATTCACAAAAAATATGGTAGACAGTACATAACACCAAGATCAATCGATTAAGTCACTCACCCCTAAACTAATGTCATTCATCCTTTGACAAGACATTCACCAGCTTAAGAACCACTGCCCTATGATGCTTCTTCCCTTGTTGCCCAAAGCATTCACATCTACATGAGAATACTTGACCTATATTGTATAGACTATACTTGCTGACACAGATGAACATGAGTAACTCTACAGATGCTTTACAATTTCCATATTGTAATAAAAAATATTGCAAACTTATAAAGTCACCATATAAGTTTAAACAGCAGGTAGTTTAGGAGTAAACCTACTTAAATAAATGTGTAGGAAAATTTCTAACTCAAAAATCATAATACTGTTTACAAATATGGGTATGCACATACATGTCATAATTTTCAGACCAGAGGATGATTTCTAATGGGTGATGTTTCTTGGAATGGCAATATTCTTCCCTTGACACACAGTTTATGAGTTACACTGCTTTCTTTCTGATTTGGTGTCCTCAAGTTGCCAGGACAAAATGTGGGTTTATCTTTGATTACCAACTGAAGGCTTACCTTGACTTTCTGCAGATTATTTTGAAAACCTTATGGTGTTGTTCCATGTGTTGTTATGGTTACCTCTTAGTGTTTCTCTCTTCACAGTCCCTATTTTAAATTTACCTTCTTATGGACTAAAATTGAATAGCCTTCTCAAATCTAAACACCAAAATAAGGCTTCTTGCAATCAATGTACAATAAACATATTCTCCTTTTAGCATTTTACAATGGAATTCTCTAAAGCAATTACAGAAAGACTTATTGACTTGACAAATACAGGCAAGGCAGCCTTATCAGCCTTGTAATTTCATCACAGAATGTTCATTAACTCTGATATGAAAACACTTATCTGGCATATATCTGCTACACTTTAATAAATTAAGCTTAAAGTGAGGAGGAGGAGGAAGGGAAAAAATAATGATGATGACAGAGGCAAAACAGGTGAAGGAAGAGGTGGTGATGATTGTAAGAGGAACAGGAGATGGAGGAGGAGGCGGAAGAGGAGGACCTGATGGAGAAGATGGTTGATGATGTGAGAGGATGTTGATGTGGATATTGATGTGGATGAGGATGTGGCTACTGAGGTGAATGAAGGTGTGGGTATGGATATTGATAAGGAAAAGGATGTGGATGTGGATATTGATGTTTCTGTTTCTTCATTATTAATTCCATAAAAAAATATAATTGTTAAATGTTCAAAAATTCTAATAAATAAAACACACAGTAAATAACTGGTCCATAATTACCATGCTGCACAAGAGTTCCCTTAGCTGTGGAAGATCACTGATAAGGATGGTGTACAAAAACTGCTTTATCTTTATCAGCAATGTTTTCACTTAGTGATTTTTGTTGCCTCAGTCACTATTATCATCTGTAAGAAGTTCTGTTTTATAATGCCCAATTTTGATCTGCTTTAACATCCTCATAAGAGGAACAATGGACAACTATTGTAAACTTTTGTCTGCTTCATACTCCACCAAGGTTAACAAAACTCCACAATAGTCTTAAAAGAAAAGTGTGAACCATTCTTTACCTGAAGATAAATTACCAGGGAGGTCCACCTTGCCAGAATATACATGGTGGAGGCTTGTTGGCCTCTCTTGCCCATGCTGGAAAGTGTGGCATTTTTTCAGCAAGGCCTCCCAGTATATATATCATCAAGAAAAGTCTAGTGTGAAGAAGACAGAATGAAAGGCAGGGTTTATAATGAGCTCAGGAGCTTTAATTTTATGTGTGTAACAGTTTGGCAGTTAGTTTAGAAAAGTAGTTCCCACTGGCACAGGTCCCCCCTTGGCTTCCAGGTGGATTCCTAGCACTCCCCTCATTCACATATACAAAATCTCTTTTTAATTTTGTTTGTTATCCTTCATACAGAAAACAGCAAGATTAAACACAAAAGTGTGTTTCATTTACCACCCATATTGGGAACCACTGGTCTAGAACATGGGTTCTTCTCCTCAGCAGATTTGTCTTAGTCATATGGTTACATATGTTGGCTCCAGAAACAATCAGTCAATCAATTACTAGGTCTACCTGATCTTACCTGTTTACCCAATTCCATGATTTTATTTTATTTTCAGACTTCACAAGTATTTTCAGCAATGTTCTAACAATGATGCTTATAATCATAATCATCATAATGTTAATAATGATGATTATATCTATATGGCAGAGAGAGAGAGAGAGAGAGAGAGAGAGAGAGAGAGAGAGAGAGAGAGAGAGAGAGAGAGAGAGAGAGAGAGAGAGAGAGAGAGAGAGAGAGAGAGAGAGAGAGAGAGCGAGAGAGAGAGAGCGAGAGAGAGAGAGCGAGAGCGAGAGCGAGAGAGAGAGAGCGAGAGCGAGAGCGAGAGAGAGAGAGCGAGAGCGAGAGAGCGAGAGAGAGAGAGAGAGAGAGAGAGAGAGAGAGCGAGAGAGCGAGAGAGAGAGAGCGAGAGAGAGAGCGAGAGCGAGAGAGAGAGAGAGAGAGAGAGAGAGAGAGAGAGAGAGAGAGAGAGAGAGAGAGAGAGAGAGAGAGAGAGAGAGAGAGAGAGAGAGAGAGAGAGAGAGAGAGAGAGAGAGAGAGAGAGAGAGAGAGAGAGAGAGAGAGAGAGAGCGAGAGAGCGAGAGAGCGAGAGAGAGCGAGAGAGAGAGAGCGAGAGAGAGAGAGAGAGAGAGAGAGAGAGAGAGAGAGAGAGAGAGAGAGAGAGAGAGAGAGAGAGAGAGAGAGAGAAAATCTGAAATTTGAAAGAATGGCTCAACAGTCAACATCATATGCCTAGTAACTAAATCAATAGTGACAAAGAGCGTGCCAAACTATCTATGTATAAACAAAAGTAATAAAACAAAACTACCTAGAGTTACTCGGTTGACAAGTCTTACTTTGTATATCTATATTGATTAACCATCAACCTTTAATCAGTAAGAGCACTATATGCATGTACTTTTTAATTCATCCTTTAATTATTGGGAAGAATTTTTGCAAATTTGGCTGAAAATATAAGAGGGGATGGAGCTAACACAATGTCACCGGGTGGTTTCCCAATACGAAAGCCCTCTCTCCTGGGTTGTAGTCATTGTGGCCTGGGCCCTGCTGCTGAGGGATCATGTCATTACAATGGCATGTGCTGCGTGGCCATGCATGCCCTCAGAAAACGGGACCAGTGCACTATGTCATGTATGTACATGCCACCCGGAATATAGTCCAGGTGTACCATGGCATGTACGTACATGCCACCCGGAGGCAATGGATTAAGGACATAGACATAGGAGATATACCATGATATATCATTCAATGCTAGTGGAAATCAATAAAAATATCTTTTAGTGCTAATAATCATTAGAGATGAAGTATATGTACATACTGCAAGAAGATGCATTTTAGTAATATGCTGTATTTCTTGTCCCTAATCTCAATATGGTCAGCAATTATACAATCTCATATAAAATTTTCATTCTTCTCACATTTTGCACATTCAACCAACACCATTCACTCTCCCCTGTGACCAGTCTTCAGAAGCTTCTGAAGGTTTCATGAAAGAACACTGTCACTCCATGCTAGGGCCATTCAATTCAATTAGCCTATATAATGACAACTTCAAATTGTTTATTTTCCCACCTCATATTTGATTTACTGTATTTCTACACATATACCAGAGGACTGTATACCATTTCAACCGCAAAAGAACTAAGGCTATATTTTGTTTAGACAAGTGCTACACAATTACTAGTTCTTGGCGACACACATTAGTACAGGTTATGGTGTGGCACTTCATTCTTTGAGTCATGTTTTGCAGATATATTCTTATACTTTAGTGTGGTATGTATACTTCACAATAACAGTTAAATAAGCTGCATGATGCAAATGCCCCAATATTATAAAAATGCCAAGGCACGCTTATGTAATGCTCAAAAGTTCATGTACCTCAACAGAATATAGCAATTTTCTTGTGCGAGTTCCAATTCAAAGAGACAAACTTTCCAATGTGCCCCTTGTTTGCAAAGAAAATATCTTGTTTGCACATACCATACTTTCCAAAATAAGCTTTCAAAAGTGCAGCTTCCAAGTCACTGCAGAAACCCATTATATAAAAACCTAGTTACTTTGATAGTTTTCCCTTGCATTGATGAATTCACAACACAGTCAGTTTCATTTCTGTTCATTAGTACCACTGTAGAGTTAACTTTCCATATATCTTCAAAGTCACATTCTGACCAACACAAATAGAGGTAGGCGAGGATAAATCGTCCTTAATTCCTGTGAAAGTTGAAGAAAGGAATATCATCCCCATCGGGACTCTGAAAACCTTTCCCCTACAGATGGCAATGAAATGTTGTTTGCGTTGAAATCGAAATAAAATCAATGGGAAAGACACTGGAGTGAAATAGCGTTGTGAGGCGGCATTCCGGGCGGCCGCAGCGTCACGGCCCGAGTTTCCAGGGCCGCTTAAGGCCTGGCGCCGCGTAATGGGATTTGCGAGTCGCTTTTGCACTTGTCTGCAGCCTTCCTGCTGCTCTTGTTTACCTCTTGGCTGCTTGTTTACTCGGGCGCCGAGTGACAGGAGGGCGAGGGGCGGCCCTTCCCGTTCGCTCCGTTTTATCGCCGCTTCCGCTCTTATAAACCTCGTCGACTACACGCACGTACTCACCATCTTGCAATATCCGAGGAGATCCAGATTGGTCGGATTTTCGTCCTTGAGAACAGGGAGGAAATGCTGAAGGACGAAATATCTGTCTCTTTCCTGCGGAGATCAGCTGGATGGTTTACCTCGGGCGTCAACGTCTGCCACGGCGCGGATCCACACCGCCGCGGAAAGCGTAATTTGTAATAGACTTATCCAATACTTTTACATATTCCAATATTTTTGTACATAAATATACTGATGCAATATATAAAAATTGAAATTGATCTTAAAATAATCGACAAGAGTGGATTTGCGTTGCGTTTGTAGCAGGTGAGTAGTTGTCAGCGCGGCCGCCAGAGGGATCTCCCTTTCCCGTTTCAGCGTGTGAGTGTAAACGGCCGCCGCCGCGCCTCGCTGTTTTCGCCCCTATTTCCCCCCTTCGCTCTCCCCTAGGTTGGAGAGAGAGTCACACGAGACGTAGAAGGACTCCAGTGTTTAGTGCCGAAGTGATTTTTTGGGCTAGAAAGGTGTTCTTGACGAGAAAATCGGGTTTGATATAGAAGATTGCCGCTTTGTTGATGTTTTTCGTGCGCCACATTTCGAAGCCGAAAGACTTTCTGCTGAGATATTCTGTGACAGCTCCTGCACGAGGAGAACTGGGAAGGCCGTCTCTCGTGTCGGATAATTTGCAGACCTCAGTGCGATAAATAGGAAATGTGTTGTCACGAGCGGCCAGACACGTGCTTCGGGGCAGGAAGGCGAAGCTCTGCGGTGAACGTCTCCGCACGTGGGGGTCGGAGCCCGGGCCTGAGCCGGGAGTTTGCCCACACGCGACGCCGAAGGACTTCCGTAGATAGTTTGTTCCAGCTGGAGAGGCCTTCAGCATGTTGGATACACGTTCCGTCAGCCAGCGCCGAGGGAAGTGGGTGGACGAGAAGGGGTCGTTTCTCTGGGAATTTAAAGGGATTGCCTTCAGGTGCAGTCGAGAGGCCTGCGTCACGGGAAGGCGGTTTGGTAGAATATCAAATGTCAAAATTTGTTTCTAGGAGTTGATTAGGAAAAGAAATTGTCATGCTGTTAAGGGTTTAAAGCTGAAAATTTTCATGGTATTTACTTACAGCACAGGCACACTTGCTAGAGACAATCCCAACTACATCACTAAATTTATCAACAATCTAAGTTGTCGGAGTTGGGTATGCCCATAGGAGGGTTGATGGGGGCCTCTGCATTTCTTCAGGTTTCTTGTACCAACAACCACAACTTTTTATCCTTTTCAAGTTTACCGTCTTCAATTTTCCCAGATTAACCATGTTCTCCAACTGTATTAGGTTTTATTAGAGGTAGAACATGTGCTCCTTGACAGCTGTAAGTTGTGCACCAGTTTGGTCGTAGCTGCCTTATCAATTTCTGTATCTCCCTAGCTAGGGACTCCATTCCTAGGTTCCCAACTCATCACTGGGTTAATTGTTATGGTAGGGATGTGTTAACGTAGCACAAATTGAAGATCATATTCTTCTAGAGGACAAAAGTTGCCGTCATCAATACAAGAAATAATGGTTCATTTTTAGACTGAGAATCGGGTCTTCCTGGACAGTATTTATATCATCAGATTTGTTATGTGATGAGAACCAACCTGACAATCCTTCCCGTCACATTCACCAGCCAACAACCTTGATAATTGATAAGTCCCTATAGCAGGGGAGGGCATGATGTAGATTAGGGAAATTACGGAGTAAAACAGGCTGAAACAAGAATAGAGAACAGAAATGTGGAAAACTAAATTTTAACTGTCGTATTTTGATGTGCTTGCCTTCACTACTGATCGTTAGTGTTAGTCAAGTGGTACTTGGGTAACAACCCCTGGGAGAAAGTAGCTAAATCATATAGGGGCTTATCTGGAACATTACTTTGCACAGGAAATCTTAAACGTGGCATTCCAGTATGACGAGGTTGCTTACACTTGGGAGACAAGGTTTTCACAAACTGTATTCAAGAATCTAAATTGCCACTGCCTGAGGGAGAACTGCCCCCCCCCCCCCCCATCAACCCTTTCTGCACAGAAAAGTGAATAAAGATGAGCCTGCTAAAACCACATACCATATTGTTTCTAATGCTGGAAGTGAAAGTATTCCTGTAATCACTTACTTGCAAGAACTTGGTAACTGCAATACTTATACTCCCCTCATGGATTTGCCAATCTATTGAATGGGGAACAAATTGCCACAATTTGTATACTGCACAATGGAGCCAGTGAACCACTTTGGTCATTTACTATCAAATAAATTAGCAGTCCAAGCTTGGTATCTGACAAAATTTGGTGAAGGTTTGTTAGGCTTTACTGGTGTAGGATTCGCGCTGAAAAAAAAATGTAAATTTGATATTAATGAGTGTCCTAGCATCTGGAAGCAAGTGCAAAAAGTATCACTGCCTGGAGGTTTTTAAATATTTAAGCCCTTCCCGACGGGTCATGCCCTGAGGCGTCATAACCTACCGCTCAATCTGTGGCATGCGGCGATGCGCCAAAGTGCTATGAGCTGGTGATTTGGCTTGGTGTACCGAACTCCTGCACTCAGTCGGTGTATTGCGATTGATCTCCAGAGTGTGTTTTTATTATTATTCTTCACCCATCATTAAGGGGTTGAACTGCAGTATGCTAGAGGGCAAAGACTGTCACATGGTTTTTCCAACAACCTCGGTTCATCTCTCAATAATACCAAATAATTTCGAAACCAGTTTGTGAAAAATAAGATGGCTTGATAACAGTATACATTAGGGATTAAGATTAGCCTTTTAACCCAATGGGGGCGGGTCACGGCTATCGCCGTCATAACAATACGCACGATGTGAGGCGTGCGGCTGTCCGCAGCGGCGCCGCGCCAAAACGCCCCGAGGCAATGATTAGGCTTGATGGACCGATATCACGCGCTCAGAGTCGGCGCACTGCCGCCGTTCGCCAGAGCGAAGAGTTTTTTTTAATTTGCTATACCCGGCGCCATTGGGTTAAGTCAGCACAGTCCCCTTGTATGTTTTGCCCCATGTTAATGTATGTAATGAATTGTTTTTAGTATTTGCTTATGTTTATAGCATCAGGTACTGAAGCAGCTGTGTTTAACCTGTACTAAAATTATTTCTTTCCTACAGAAAAATAAGCCAAAATGACCAATTCCAAGGGTGTGCGTCGTGGCACGCGCAACATGTTTGCGCGTGGCTTCAAGAAGAATGGTGTAGAGCATCTCTCCACCTTCTTGAGGGTGTACAAAGTTGGTGACCTTGTTGACCTGAAGGTTAGTTGGAAATGTTTTCCCCATATTCTTACTTTTTGTGATGAGCTTAGAGTTCAGGTATTTCAGTTTGATTCCCCACTTGCAAGATTTTATTAATAGAATTTGTGGTGATTACAAAAATGTACTACTGTACAATTTTTTTATCTGAAGCTTTGCGTTTTAGTAACCTGATTTTTCCTTTGTTCCCAGGGCAACGGTGCCTTCCAGAAGGGTCTTATCCACAAGGCATACCACGGAAAGACTGGACGCGTGTTCAACGTCACCCAGCATGCTGTTGGTGTCATTGTAAACAAGAGAGTCAAGGGCAAGATCCTGGCCAAGAAGTGAGTTCAAAGTTTAAGCTTTGCACATAAAGCTTGTTTTTATTGTGGTGTAGAAAGTCTTGTTGTATTTGGCAAGATGTTAGAGTACAGATCATTCAGATATAATTATTCAGCATTTAACTCAATTATTAACAAATAAGTTTTGAGTGAATGTGTTAATGCACTCTTACAGGAGATTTAGATATAATATTTACCTTTTGCCATCTTCCTCAGGCTGAATGTACGTATTGAGCACCTCAAGCACTCCAACTGCCAGGTTGACTTTAAGAAGCGCATCAAGGAGAATGAACAGCGCAGAATTGAGGCCAAGAAGGCTGGAGTCAAGATTCCTGAGGGAGAGCTGAAGCGTAGACCTGCCCTCCCCCGCGCAGCACACAGGGTCAACATCACGAAAAACAAGCCTGAATTCCTCACGCCACTGCCTTATGAGTTCATTGCTTAAATAAATCCCAAGGCGTACATATCTTTTCCTTTCAAACCTGTTTCTATTTTTACTGGGTATCCTTACTGATTAATAAAATCATCTATAGATTACTTGACAAGTTCAAAGTTCATAGGGGATGAAGCTGCAGCATTGAGTAGCCAATTCTTTTTCTGCTCATTTTCATTATATGATGATATAAGAACGGGTGCATTAATTTTGTAGTTTCCTCAGTTAGGTGTAGTACACAGAAGAGGCAAGTTCATAAGAAACAAGCTTCCAAATAGTTTTGGAATAAGTTGAAATCTTTAAAAAGGTATTTTAACAATCATTTGCTGTTTTC
>NC_061830.1:742305-747305 GCF_019202785.1 Penaeus chinensis
ATATATTTACACCAACACTATAACAAAATACATTAACTTGGCAACAAAAAAATAGAATACTGGAAATGCCAGTGAAGAATCATTTGCTTGGAATGATTTTAGCTTCTACTCATTACCTCTGCCAAGTGAGTTTCATGACATTATGCATATATATATATGTCTGTGTCTGTGTTTATATATATATATATATATATATATATATATATATATATATATATATATAGATGCATTTACACGTGTATGCGTGTGCGTGCGTGCGTGTGTGTATGCGTATATGCGTGTGCGTACGCGCGCGCCCACTTTTTCAATTTAGATATTGATGTTGATAATCCAACAATGAAATTACTTGCACTACATTTTATTCAATATTGTAAACTTGTCTACTCTGTTAAAATTATGTCATGTCATCACTGTAAAGAGCATTTCAAATTTTTATGTTAGTGAGAATTTAAAACAGGATTTCTCTTTCCCTGAATCCATTGCGTCATATCTTCGGCTGAGGTGTTGCACCATCTTTTGGGCATCGCCCTCGGCTCCCGTGCATTGATGTACATTGCAGGCATTGCTGGTTGACATGTGTATTGCGAGTCGATATAATTTTCTTCAGACAGCTCCTTCAGGTTAATGGATATCTGAAAGCTGCCACGCGTCGCCTGGCTCAAGGCTCAAACTTGCGGAAAGGTCGGCCTTGTGGCTCCCCGCGCGTTCGAGTGGCAGATGAAGTTCCCGAGGCCGAGGGAAGTCGCCAGGTCTCCGAGCTCCGCTTTGTCTCGCGGTCTCTGCGTCAGGCTGATGTCCAGGCGCTGCGACACGCGGACGCCCTTCGCGTGCAGCAGCTCGAAGAGCCTCTTGATGCCCGTGTCTGTCGAGAGAAATGTTTAGATGGAGGTAAATGGAGACTGCAACACCCGTGCCTGGATGTATGTGTGGTATAACCTCTTTACAAACAGAGCGAAATGGATCATAGTATACTCGTTATGGGATGTGGAGCAAGGGTGGATTTACTGCATTTCCATCGTTCAGACTCTATCGAAAAGCGTCTATTAAATGAAATACGCCAGGCAAACAGGAAGAACCTAAATCATGGACACCAAATAGATGTAAGTGAAGGCGACATACGCGTGAGGTATGTGTCTTTGAAGAAGATGCTGGTGCAATTCCCGCCGGGCCTCAGGGAGCACAGCCTGGCCAGGGCCCCGCTCGCCCACTGCAGGTCGTCCTCGCTGTCCGTCAGAGTGGGGGTGAAGGTGAAGCTCAGTTTGCGTCCAAGAAAGGGAAGCGGCGGCAGATGGGCCATTTCGTACCTTTCAGGATCCTCATATTTCAAGCCTGAAGGAAAATGATACTGACAACATTCCTCCCTTCGTGTGTGTCTATAGGACTAAATTTAATTTTGTTACCTTTTCCAAATGATTTGTTTTTCTTAAACCCTTATTAATGTCTTATTTATTATCCCCTTCAATAATCAAACAAGGAAAGGTAAATTGTCATTAAATGATGAAGGAGTACACAATATTGGCCCAAAAAGCAAGAGAACGGAATGCAGTGGCTTATCCCATGACATTATAGCATGGTCCGACTCGCATCTTTAGTACTGTATAGACCCTTTCACACTACAAATGTTTGCCTAAATGGCGCTAAAACATAAAATACACCCAGCACAACACAGACCAACTTTCCGATTATTTCAATTTAAGTCTTAGTAAATATTCCCAATCATAAATGCTGGAAGAAATGGAACAACTAAACTGCAGCCGCTGGTGTGTGTGTGTGTGTGTGTGTGTGTGTGTGTGTGTGTGTGTGTGTGTGTGTGTGTGTGTGTGTGTGTGTGTGTGTGTGTGAGTCAGTCAGTCAGTCAGTCAGCGCGTGTGTGTATGTGTTTGGTTGGGAGAAGTTCCTCCACTTGCTCCCCCCTCGCATCCTGCTCCGCTGCCTTCTGACACAAGGACTAAGGCGACCTCACACCGAGTACCCTTTGGACCGAAATTACTTACCCAGAATTTCCAGGTTGGGAAGGCACGGCAGGATGTCGATAAGCACGAGGACGTCCCCGAGGACGACCCGCAGGCGCAGCTCCTTGAGGCAGCGCGGCAGCAGGCGCAGCGCCGCGGGCGTCAGGCAGCCCCGGAAGCCCTCCAAGTAACAGGTCTGGCCGGCCGCCGAGATCAAACGGAATGTTTCTTCGTTGATCGACAAATCCTGGTCGCTGAAATAAAAGTTCGGGAGGTCGAGGACCAGCCGGACGTTCTTTCGGGAGAGCGCGCGGAAGGCGGCCGTCAGTTGTTCGTCCGCTGGGTTCCGTGAGAACGCCGTCAACGCAAATACTTTCAAAGACTCAGGTACTTCGTCGAGGACAGGCGCCAAGGCACTCAGGCTGCTTGGCTCCTTCACCTGCACCCAGCCATCCCACTTGCTGCTGTGGGCCTGCAGCTCGGTGGCGGCGGCCTGCACCACGAGCGGGTGCAGCCCCGCCTCCACCACGTGGGCCAACAGGGGGTCCACAATAGTGGAGGGCACGTGCACCAGGCTCAGCAAACAAGGGGCGTGAACCAGGTGCTCGCCGTGACGCGCCAAGAGCCCCGTCAGATGGACCAGCACGTTCTGAAATCTTTGCTCTGACTTCCACTCGACGGCCTCGGTGAGGTACGAGTGGATAACGTCATTCTGCGAGTGCACGATGCTCCGGTACAGGTCCCTTGCGGTGTAAAACTCCTGGAGTCTGAGGTGGTGATAGGAGTAGGTCCGTATCGAGAAGAGACCCCGTCGGCAAGACCGCGCAGTGAAGAAGGCAGACATGAGCTCCTCGTGGGGAAGCCCCAGCTCACGGCACTTGCCTCGCAGGCACTCCACGGTGTCCGGTTGCAGCTCGTACTCGCGGCGCTTCATGGCCCTGAACGCCAGGCTATCGCTGTAGTCCTCGAACTGAGAGATCTTGTGCGCAATGTCGGGGTCCCAGACCTTGCGCGAAATTCTTTCAGTAAGCTTCTCAGTGACCAGTTTTGTTAGTAATATATACAGAGCAGTGGCAGTAGTTAGAGTCTCTGTTATAGTTGGATCTTGAATGATTAGCATTGTGAACAGCGTGAGATTTAGTGGACTATTCAAGTGTGTTCCAAGGTAAGTGTCCAGCCTTGTAAGTTGTTCCTGCACTGCCATCTTTACCGTGGTTCTGATGTCTTCGTTTGGCACAAAGCTTTCGCAGAGTCGACCAGCGAACTGCGAGTGGTGCTCTTTGGTGATTCCTTCCAGCAGCAGAACCAGCCTGCGCCTGCTGTGGGGTACGAGCGCGCTGAGCGCCGGAAGGCTGCCCGGTCGCGTCGTCAGCAGAAGGCGCACGTTGTCCCCAGGGAGATGCAGTACCTCCTGAATCACCTGCCGAGATGCCTCGTTTACCTCGTCGAAGCCGTCTATGAGGATGAGAATTTGCATGTGAAGAACCGTTTCGCGCACGTAGTCGTATTCCACGTTAATGTTCCTTGGTGTGTCGTGCAGAAGGTTCCGAATCAGCTGATCAAGCGAGGCTATACTGGGATTGCGACACTCGATGTAAAACAAAAGTTCTACCTGGCCAAGGCCGGGCACGGAAGACGGGTCCTTGATCCACATCTCCATCAGATACTTCAGGTAAGTAGTCTTTCCCATTCCTCCGTCGCCCACGACGATCATAACATCTGCTGCGTTGCCGTCGGCTCTCCTGACTTCCAAAATGCCATTGTGGGAAACTTCCCTGGCAGTCTGCTCCCCGGCGAGACCGGTCTCTTCCTTCAGGGTGAATTTTGTGAAGATCTGCATTGGGTTCACCTGGCAGTCCATCAGGAGCCACGGCAGAAGGCGGATCTCATAAAACCGCGAGTACAGTTTCTCTAACTCTTCTCTCGCTGCCTCCTTGATTCTGCTCTCCAGATGCTTCCTCATTTCCTTCACGTCCTGCTGGTATTGTGCAATGTCTTCCTCCCCGAGGGGCTCGCGTACTTTCCTGTACACCTGGTCAATTCTGCTGTTAATATCCTCTAGAATCTTGGCTACCTCGTCGTCTGGCCTGGAGAAGCGACGGCCGGCCTTGCTGATGGCGTCCACGAACAGCCGGCGTAACTCCTCCAGTTTGTCCTCCATGTCCTCCTGCGTCATCCGGAGGTCCTCGTGCGCCAGGTTGTTGCGGTGCATCTTGATCTTGTAGAGGAGGTTCTCGAGCGAGGGGCCCCCCGGGTCCTCGGCGACCCAGCGCCTGTCGTCCACGTCCAGCGCGCACGCGTGACGCAGCAGCTGGTACAAGAGGCTGATGTCGTAGTTCTTGACAGGCTCCCCCGACTCCAGCCTGGCTCGCTGGTGGGCGTTGAACAGCTTCTTGTAATGGGCGTTGGAGAAGTGGTGCTCCTGAAACAGCTTCTCCTTCACGGAAAGGCCGCCTCCCGTGTACGACCAGTTGAACGACCTGCACCATCACATGCCGCCCGTGATTGTTGACGACGCACTGGTAGCGCAGCCTGCGCAGGTCACTCGGGGAAATGCCAGGTGGCTCCCCGCGGCCTGCCATCCCTTCCCGCGGCGTCACAGGCCCCACCGCTGCGCTCGCTCTGCGGGGGATGAGAGGAGAAGCTCAGCTGCCTTTCGTGCATAGTGTGCATGCGCCTTGAGTCAAATAATGCATCAAATAACAAATCATTTACGATATCTCGAGAGATAATATCCTATAATAATGAAGACTGCTCAGGTCATCATAATATAAATTCGATAATAGTTACAAAAATGATGTTTCTACCAAAGGATACGAAAAATGTGCGACAAGACTAACGCTTTCGTCCAAAGTAGCTACGCATCATCCCGTCAGGCTTTGCTATCTTTACTGTCAGAAAAGAATAACATTTCGCATTGATAGAATGTCAATAGAGGTACAATAACACATATCAATGTATACATATACTTGTGTGTGTATGTATATATATTATATATAGGTTTACATAAGAATGTAAGCACACACACACACACACTTATTTATGTAT
>NC_061830.1:754805-759805 GCF_019202785.1 Penaeus chinensis
AAGTAAGATTGAGCATGAAATGGTTCCTAATTTGATTATGAATTGTCTGGGAAGTCTACAAGCTCTGTTATGCCAGAATATATGTGGTGATTTATTTACTATTACTGGATTGGCAAATGTGGAGACTATGGTATCAGTGGTGAGGGGAGATCAGTAACCATGTTCCTTATGATCTTTAGATACATTTTCTCAGCCACCGTTCAGTCCTCCTGAAGGAAATTGCTATTAATGTGTACATGAAAAAGAATTACAAAGAAAAAAGAAATAGTTATGACCATTTACCAAATAACAGCCAGTTACTAACATTGAGAATGAATCACATTAATCCATCATTCTTTGATTGAGTGTGTGGGGCTGAGGGTTGTAGCTCATTGGGAGTGAAATAGAACTGGCCAAAGTTTAATTAAGAATTGCTTAGCACCATTTATACCAAATTATTCTGCTTCATTCAGATAACAGCATCTAAGTGTTCAGCTAGGGCCAAGTATAGAAAAGGTTGGGTACCAGTAACTAAGTACATTTGACATTAATTAGGTAGGTAGGAAGTTTTTCTAAATTTTTTATTTACATTACCATGAATACTTAATTTCAGCAGTAATTTAAGAAGTATATTGATTTTTAAATGGCATTTAATCCTCCCAAGAAACATTCTCATGTCAAAACATGTTTCCTAGATGCAGAATTACTTTCAAATGTATTTTTTAAAAGGTCCAAACCTTTGTATGAAGTCCCTTGTTTACATTTTTACACTTGGCTTAATCATTTAAATGAATGCTGTGTCATTATGAAATTGTGATTTTTCTTCATTTAAGTATATAAACCACACAGCATTGAAATTTGTGCTCTTGCCTCGAATAACTTGAGTTTTATGATTGTTTAACTTGTGCTACCCTTTCTTATGTTACTTGTTTATATTATTTTATTTTATTTATTATGAACTCAAAACAGCTGTAGCAGCTTTAACCTAGACACAATTTTCACAAAGTACAGTATTATAATGTAGTTTTGAATGTGAAAAAAAGGAATTGCTTCTACATCCGGTACCAGTAGAATTTTTCTTAACAGGTGAGACTAATGTGTGTTAGCTTGCAGTGAGGAAGACTTGCCTGTAGCCAAACAATGCGGCCGAGAGCGTGTCAAAAAGAAGACAGAAGTTACATAAATGGCTTTCTCAGAGAATTTGGCCTGTAAATATCTCTTCATTGGTTTGTATTTTGTAACATCCAAAAGAAAGTAGGATAATAGTAGCGTTGATATGTGCGATTTGAACTCTCTTTTTTTCAGTGAATGACTGACTTGGGAACTTCCTTTAGATGTCTGGATGATTTTGAAGAGTGGAATCTTGACATTGCTGTTTTGATATGTGATGCCTCACTTATGACATATTTAATCCAAAAAAAAATATTGTCATCATTGTAGGTCAATTGACTTTTGCTGGAAATTTCAGATAGAAATGAGTTTGAATGTTGAATACTTCATAGAATTTCACAGGTTCAGAAGTAAAAGAGAAACATAAATTATATGTTAAATGGGATGTAAATTAGCTGATTACACATGGTTTAAACCTATGATCCCTTTTCAAACATTTTGTAAGGGTGGGCAAGAAGAACGGAGCACTGCTTTTTCCTTGTCATCAGTTACTGTTTTCCATTTCTTTTATATTTTTCAGACCATTCACCAATATGTTTTATTTTTTAGCATCTCCCATTCTAATGAAACTCTTTGACATTCCACAGATTTACAACCATAGAAAGGTCTTTCTACCTAAATGTAAATTGATTTGGTAATTTCCATATCTATTGACAAAATGTGCAATGGAATAACTTTTAAGAATGTTTTTAAGTCAGTTTTTATTTTAGTTTGACACATATGGTCACATCTTTGTTTATGACCTTCCATTAATGTCCTTTATTTTCTGTATTATCTTCCTCTTGATCTTTCCCTTTCTTACATGTTCGCTATCTCTCTCCCTCCCTCTTTTTTTCTCCTCTCTCTCCTCTCTCTCTTCCTGTCTGATATTCATTAATTTTACACTTCTAAGTCATTTCTAATCTGGTTGCATGGCTGGGTCTCCCTTCCATATCCTCAAGTGCAGAAATACATATAAATGGCTTTGATTGTTTCAGGTCAGTGCAGATGCGACTGTACACTATGCACAAGAGAGAGTTTGTCATGGTGTTTATCATCTTCTTTGCATCCCTTGGACTGGCGCTCTTCGTAGGCTTGGCCGGTAAGACACAAAATGAGGTGTTCCTGCTTCCTTTTTCTTGCTTTACTGTTCTCTAACCTCTCTATCTCTTTCTCTCCCTCTTCCTATTTTTCTTCCTCTTCCTCTCCCTCTCCCTCTCCTTCTCCCTCTCCCTCTCCCTTTTGTAAGAGCATCATAACCCAACTTTTGGCATGAAAAGCCCACTCCAGTACTCTTCTTTATGCCTCACAGGGCCACCGATCACAGCCAAGGTAGAGCAGAGAGCCTCACAGCTGACGCCAGGACTCAACCAATCACAGCTGACCACAGGGCCATTTCTGATGAAGTCACCACCGCTTACCACCTATGGGCAGCAGCTGTGGGTCATCGCCAAGATTATGATAGATGTGAAGGATAGTAAGTTTGCTTGGATTTAGTGAAGACATATTCAGTCTATTCTTGTCTTTATTAACTTGGCAGCAGCAGAAATTGTCATGTATATATGATGCAACATAATGAACCAATTAGAGCAGTGTACATACACTATCTACTTAATTTGTTTTATGAATTTTGTTTACACATAGATGGCTTTTTGTTATTATTATTGTCATTATGATTATTGTTGTCATTGTTGATATTGATATTATTGTAGTTATTAAAATGATAATTGTTATTATCATCATTATTATTATCAAGATGATGATGATCTTATTAACCGTTTGCCGCTGGGGGGTTTACTGATGCAAAAGCCCTCTCTCCCGAGCTGTATTTATAGTGGCCCTGGGCCCTGCTGCCAGGGAATCGTGTTGGCACCACAGTGTGTGCGGCATGACTGTTCATGCCCCCGGAAAAGGGGACTGGCACACCATGGCACGTATGCACATACCACCCGGAATATAGTCCAGGTGTGCCATGGCATGTATGTACATGCCACCCAGCGGGAAGGGGTTAACAAAAGTGATAGTAATAAAAGTAATAAGGTGAGGTCAGACAAACCTGTTTTTGACTTTGTGGTGATTAAGCACTTCTGATGCCATCTATGGGTAAACAAAATAGACCACAGTGAATATCGCATGTATGCACTCCTGGTATCAAGGTGTAACCTAACTTGCATTTATCATTAAATAAAGTATCACAGAATTATGAAGGAAGATTCTGCTTATTATTATTATTTTTTTTTTTTTTTTTTCCACCAGGATGTTATAAGCTGTGCTATTATTTAATAACTGAGACTAATTATTGTTTAAGTGCCTAGGCATGAGAAGGACACTGCCTTGTTTAAATGTAATGAAGATCCTCAATCTGATGGCTGAATTCCATGCTTGTTTCAAGTAAAATGTTGTGTCTCACATCTAATTCTAAGTGGTGGACATTAAGTGAGTGATTTCGTCTGCCTGCAGAGCAATCTTTCCGCAAGGACTTCTACTTAAGTGTGTCTATTGAGGGGCTGACAAGAGAACACAAGGCAGAGACTGTCATGTCGGCTGATAAACCTCACAACAGGTAAACATTTTTTTAGGTGGTACATTGTTTTGTTAAAATGTACAGATTTGAAAGCTACTGAATTAACATGGAAACACTGGTTATTAAACTTTTTACCAATGTGGCTCTATATCTGTTATAGTGTTCAGTGTATTTCACTTTTTCTTAAAATGTTCACAGGACACGCACTTTGGAGTGTGATGAAAAGGAATGTGGAGAGTTCACTGTGATGCACCTTGGTTACCTTCGATACACTCACTACATCATCACTGTTAACTTTTATGGGCTCAGTGAAATACAACAGTGGTATAATGTAGAAGATGTTGTTTTCCATGTGAGTAGCTCTTGTGTTGTGTACTGTTTGTCTTATGTACTCAAAATTTATATTTATAGCAACTGTTTTTATTAGTGGTATCATGGTATATATCTTTTGGAAGGGAGTTTATAATGAAAAGCTTCAACTGTAATCAACTGAAGAATACATTATATAAATGTAGATTGAATTTCCCCAATCTGGATAATCTTGTATTCTGTTGTTTGACAAGTCCAGTTGTCTGACTCATATTTTAGTATCCCAGATAGCCAGTGGTAGCAGTTTGTGGCCTGGTTTGGTTTGTCTTATGTTTATAGCTGTTCTTCATTTATCCAAAAGTATGTGATAGGCAGAAATGTTTCAGAGACTTACTCAGGTTGTCTTTTGTTATTGCAGTTCTGTGGGTTAGAATGTTGTACAGTTTGGTAACAATCCAGTTCTGAAGGTGCTAAATTTCTGATTCTGCATGTGTTTTACCTGTTGCTCATTATTCATAATTTGCAAAATAGGCTTTTTTGTTGTTGTTGTTGACTATTGATAAAGAACTTAAAACAGAAACGGCCTCTTTTCAGTTCAAAACCTACAACCCATCGTTTACAAAACTGGAGATCTGGATTCGCTTCATATTCCTCCTCCTCACCTTTGCTGTGGCTGTGAGTGTGTAATTTGAGTTCAGTCCAGTTTTTCCATGAAATGGGATGATTATTTGAACACAAATGATACTAGTTTTGAGATGGCACTTGCTATCTTTGTATGTAAATGATATTGTTGGTTCTTTTGGTAGTGCTTGCTGGCCCACAGTCTCAGGAAGTATGCTATTTATGACTGGTCCATTGAGCAAAAGTGGATGTCAATACTTCTGCCTTTCCTCCTGCTGTACAATGGTGAGTGAAGGCCGATAATTAATTTCAGTAAACTGAGTCCTTTTTTTTTTTAAAGACTGTTTATTGTGAAAAAAAAATGTATATATATATTTATATTTATATATGTCTGCAGTATTTATTTATGTATGTTCAT